>NW_026968551.1:0-85647 GCF_028390025.1 Pseudophryne corroboree
AAAGCTGTCTTGTAACCTTTGCATTTTTCTCCCAAACGAAGGTCACTAGAAAGAAAATTTTAAAGCCTCCTGTTAGGCCATCATCTACACGACATAGCCCTGAATTTTTCCAATGCGTAGCTCTTTGCAAAAGAGAGATATTTGCAAGGAAAAAGCTGTCTTGTACCTTTGCATTTTTCTCCCAAACGAAGGACACTAGAAAGAAAATTTTAAAAGCCTCCTGTTAGGCCATCATCTACACGACATAGCCCTGAATTTTCCAATGCGCAGCTCTTTGCAAAAGAGAGATATTGGCAAGGAAAAGCTGTCTTGTACCTTTGCATTTTTCTCCCAAACGAAGGACACTAGAAAGAAAATTTTAAAGCCTCCTGTTAGGCCATCATCTACACGACATAGCCCTGAATTTTCCAATGCGCAGCTCTTTGCAAAAGAGAGATATTGGCAAGGAAAAGCTGTCTTGTACCATTGCATTTTTCTCCCAAACGAAGGACACTAGAAAGAAAATTTTAAAGCCTCCTGTTAGGCCATCATCTACACGACATAGCCCTGAATTTTCCAATGCGCAGCTCTTTGCAAAAGAGAGATATTGGCAAGGAAAAGCTGTCTTGTACCATTGCATTTTTCTCCCAAACGAAGGACACTAGAAAGAAAATGTTAAAGCCTCCTGTTAGGCCATCATCTACACGACATAGCCCTGAATTTTCCAATGCGCAGCTCTTTGCAAAAGAGAGATATTGGCAAGGAAAAGCTGTCTTGTACCTTTGCATTTTTCTCCCAAACGAAGGACACTAGAAAGAAAATTTTAAAGCCTCCTGTTAGGCCATCATCTACACGACATAGCCCTGAATTTTCCAATGCGCAGCTCTTTGCAAAAGAGAGATATTGGCAAGGAAAAGCTGTCTTGTACCATTGCATTTTTCTCCCAAACGAAGGACACTAGAAAGAAAATTTTAAAGCCTCCTGTTAGGCCATCATCTACACGACATAGCCCTGAATTTTCCAATGCGTAGCTCTTTGCAAAAGAGAGATATTGGCAAGGAAAAGCTGTCTTGTACCTTTGCATTTTTCTCCCAAACGAAGGACACTAGAAAGAAAATTTTAAAGCCTCCTGTTAGGCCATCATCTACACGACATAGCCCTGAATTTTCCAATGCGCAGCTCTTTGCAAAAGAGAGATATTGGCAAGGAAAAGCTGTCTTGTACCATTGCATTTTTCTCCCAAACGAAGGACACTAGAAAGAAACATTTTAAAGCCTGCTGTTAGGCCATCATCTACACGACATAGCCCTGAATTTTCCAATGCGCAGCTCTTTGCAAAAGAGAGATATTGGCAAGGAAAAGCTGTCTTGTACCTTTGCATTTTTCTCTCCAAACGAAGGTCACTAGAAAGAAAATTTTAAAGCCTCCTGTTAGGCCATCATCTACACGACATAGCCCTGAATTTTCCAATGCGTAGCTCTTTGCAAAAGAGAGATATTTGCAAGGAAAAGCTGTCTTGTACCTTTGCATTTTTCTCCCAAACGAAGGACACTAGAAAGAAAATTTTAAAGCCCCCTGTTAGGCCATCATCTACACGACATAGCCCTGAATTTTCCAATGCGCAGCTCTTTGCAAAAGAGAGATATTGGCAAGGAAAAGCTGTCTTGTACCATTGCATGTTTCTCCCAAACGAAGGACACTAGAAAGAACATTTTAAAGCCTGCTGTTAGGCCATCATCTACACGACATAGCCCTGAATTTTCCAATGCGCAGCTCTTTGCAAAAGAGAGATATTGGCAAGGAAAAGCTGTCTTGTACCTTTGCATTTTTCTCCCAAACGAAGGTCACTAGAAAGAAAATTTTAAAGCCTCCTGTTAGGCCATCATCTACACGACATAGCCCTGAATTTTCCAATGCGTAGCTCTTTGCAAAAGAGAGATATTTGCAAGGAAAAGCTGTCTTGTACCTTTGCATTTTTCTCCCAAACGAAGGACACTAGAAAGAAAATTTTAAAGCCTCCTGTTAGGCCATCATCTACACGACATAGCCCCTGAATTTTCCAATGCGCAGCTCTTTGCAAAAGAGAGATATTGGCAAGGAAAAGCTGTCTTGTACCTTTGCATTTTTCTCCCAAACGAAGGACACTAGAAAGAAAATTTTAAAGCCTCCTGTTAGGCCATCATCTACACGACATAGCCCTGAATTTTCCAATGCGCAGCTCTTTGCAAAAGAGAGATATTGGCAAGGAAAAGCTGTCTTGTACCATTGCATTTTTCTCCCAAACGAAGGACACTAGAAAGAAAATTTTAAAGCCTCCTGTTAGGCCATCATCTACACGACATAGCCCTGAATTTTCCAAAGCGCAGCTCTTTGCAAAAGAGAGATATTGGCAAGGAAAAGCTGTCTTGTACCATTGCATTTTTCTCCCAAACGAAGGACACTAGAAAGAAAATGTTAAAGCCTCCTGTTAGGCCATCATCTACACGACATAGCCCTGAATTTTCCAATGCGCAGCTCTTTGCAAAAGAGAGATATTGGCAAGGAAAAGCTGTCTTGTACCTTTGCATTTTTCTCCCAAACGAAGGTCACTAGAAAGAAAATTTTAAAGCCCCCTGTTAGGCCATCATCTACACGACATAGCCCCTGAATTTTCCAATGCGCAGCTCTTTGCAAAAGAGAGATATTGGCAAGGAAAAGCTGTCTTGTACCATTGCATTTTTCTCCCAAACGAAGGACACTAGAAAGAAAATGTTAAAGCCTCCTGTTAGGCCATCATCTACACGACATAGCCCTGAATTTTCCAATGCGCAGCTCTTTGCAAAAGAGAGATATTGGCAAGGAAAAGCTGTCTTGTACCTTTGCATTTTTCTCCCAAACGAAGGTCACTAGAAAGAAAATTTTAAAGCCTCCTGTTAGGCCATCATCTACACGACATAGCCCTGAATTTTCCAATGCGTAGCTCTTTGCAAAAGAGAGATATTGGCAAGGAAAAGCTGTCTTGTACCTTTGCATTTTTCTCCCAAACGAAGGACACTAGAAAGAAAATTTTAAAGCCTCCTGTTAGGCCATCATCTACACGACATAGCCCTGAATTTTCCAATGCGCAGCTCTTTGCAAAAGAGAGATATTGGCAAGGAAAAGCTGTCTTGTACCATTGCATTTTTCTCCAAACGAAGGACACTAGAAAGAAAATGTTAAAGCCTCCTGTTAGGGCCATCATCTACACGACATAGCCCTGAATTTTCCAATGCGCAGCTCTTTGCAAAAGAGAGATATTGGCAAGGAAAAGCTGTCTTGTACCTTTGCATTTTTCTCCCAAACGAAGGTCACTAGAAAGAAAATTTTAAAGCCCCCTGTTAGGCCATCATCTACACGACATAGCCCTGAATTTTCCAATGCGCAGCTCTTTGCAAAAGAGAGATATTGGCAAGGAAAAGCTGTCTTGTACCATTGCATTTTTCTCCCCAAACGAAGGACACTAGAAAGAAAATGTTAAAGCCTGCTGTTAGGCCATCATCTACACGACATAGCCCTGAATTTTCCAATGCGCAGCTCTTTGCAAAAGAGAGATATTGGCAAGGAAAAGCTGTCTTGTACCTTTGCATTTTTCTCCCAAACGAAGGTCACTAGAAAGAAAATTTTAAAGCCTCCTGTTAGGCCATCATCTACACGACATAGCCCTGAATTTTCCAATGCGCAGCTCTTTGCAAAAGAGAGATATTGGCAAGGAAAAGCTGTCTTGTACCATTCCATTTTTCTCCCAAACGTATGACAGTAGAAAGAAAATTTTAAAGCCTCCTGTTAGGCCATCATCTACACGACATAGCCCTGAATTTTCCAATGCGCAGCTCTTTGCAAAAGAGAGATATTGGCAAGGAAAAGCTGTCTTGTACCTTTGCATTTTTCTCCCAAACGAAGGTCACTAGAAAGAAAATTTTAAAGCCTCCTGTTAGGCCATCATCTACACGACATAGCCCTGAATTTTCCAATGCGTAGCTCTTTGCAAAAGAGAGATATTTGCAAGGAAAAGCTGTCTTGTACCTTTGCATTTTTCTCCCAAACGAAGGACACTAGAAAGAAAATTTTAAAGCCTCCTGTTAGGCCATCATCTACACGACATAGCCCTGAATTTTCCAATGCGCAGCTCTTTGCAAAAGAGAGATATTGGCAAGGAAAAGCTGTCTTGTACCTTTGCATTTTTCTCCCAAACGAAGGACACTAGAAAGAAAATTTTAAAGCCTCCTGTTAGGCCATCATCTACACGACATAGCCCTGAATTTTCCAATGCGCAGCTCTTTGCAAAAGAGAGATATTGGCAAGGAAAAGCTGTCTTGTACCATTGCATTTTTCTCCCAAACGAAGGACACTAGAAAGAAAATTTTAAAGCCTCCTGTTAGGCCATCATCTACACGACATAGCCCTGAATTTTCCAATGCGCAGCTCTTTGCAAAAGAGAGATATTGGCAAGGAAAAGCTGTCTTGTACCATTGCATTTTTCTCCCAAACGAAGGACACTAGAAAGAAAATGTTAAAGCCTCCTGTTAGGCCATCATCTACACGACATAGCCCTGAATTTTCCAATGCGCAGCTCTTTGCAAAAGAGAGATATTGGCAAGGAAAAGCTGTCTTGTACCTTTGCATTTTTCTCCCAAACGAAGGGTCACTAGAAAGAAAATTTTAAAGCCCCCTGTTAGGCCATCATCTACACGACATAGCCCTGAATTTTCCAATGCGCAGCTCTTTGCAAAAGAGAGATATTGGCAAGGAAAAGCTGTCTTGTACCATTGCATTTTTCTCCCAAACGAAGGACACTAGAAAGAAAATTTTAAAGCCTCCTGTTAGGCCATCATCTACACGACATAGCCCTGAATTTTCCAATGCGTAGCTCTTTGCAAAAGAGAGATATTGGCAAGGAAAAGCTGTCTTGTACCTTTGCATTTTTCTCCCAAACGAAGGACACTAGAAAGAAAATTTTAAAGCCTCCTGTTAGGCCATCATCTACACGACATAGCCCTGAATTTTCCAATGCGCAGCTCTTTGCAAAAGAGAGATATTGGCAAGGAAAAGCTGTCTTGTACCATTGCATTTTTCTCCCAAACGAAGGACACTAGAAAGAAACATTTTAAAGCCTGCTGTTAGGCCATCATCTACACGACATAGCCCTGAATTTTCCAATGCGCAGCTCTTTGCAAAAGAGAGATATTGGCAAGGAAAAGCTGTCTTGTACCTTTGCATTTTTCTCCCAAACGAAGGACACTAGAAAGAAAATTTTAAAGCCTCCTGTTAGGCCATCATCTACACGACATAGCCCTGAATTTTCCAATGCGTAGCTCTTTGCAAAAGAGAGATATTTGCAAGGAAAAGCTGTCTTGTACCTTTGCATTTTTCTCCCAAACGAAGGACACTAGAAAGAAAATTTTAAAGCCTCCTGTTAGGCCATCATCTACACGACATAGCCCTGAATTTTCCAATGCGCAGCTCTTTGCAAAAGAGAGATATTGGCAAGGAAAAGCTGTCTTGTACCATTGCATTTTTCTCCCAAACGAAGGACACTAGAAAGAACATTTTAAAGCCTGCTGTTAGGCCATCATCTACACGACATAGCCCTGAATTTTCCAATGCGCAGCTCTTTGCAAAAGAGAGATATTGGCAAGGAAAAGCTGTCTTGTACCTTTGCATTTTTCTCCCAAACGAAGGTCACTAGAAAGAAAATTTAAAGCCTCCTGTTAGGCCATCATCTACACGACATAGCCCTGAATTTTCCAATGCGTAGCTCTTTGCAAAAGAGAGATATTTGCAAGGAAAAGCTGTCTTGTACCTTTGCATTTTTCTCCCAAACGAAGGACACTAGAAAGAAAATTTTAAAGCCTCCTGTTAGGCCATCATCTACACGACATAGCCCCTGAATTTTCCAATGCGCAGCTCTTTGCAAAAGAGAGATATTGGCAAGGAAAAGCTGTCTTGTACCTTTGCATTTTTCTCCCAAACGAAGGACACTAGAAAGAAAATTTTAAAGCCTCCTGTTAGGCCATCATCTACACGACATAGCCCTGAATTTTCCAATGCGCAGCTCTTTGCAAAAGAGAGATATTGGCAAGGAAAAGCTGTCTTGTACCATTGCATTTTTCTCCCAAACGAAGGACACTAGAAAGAAAATTTTAAAGCCTCCTGTTAGGCCATCATCTACACGACATAGCCCTGAATTTTCCAAAGCGCAGCTCTTTGCAAAAGAGAGATATTGGCAAGGAAAAGCTGTCTTGTACCATTGCATTTTTTCTCCCAAACGAAGGACACTAGAAAGAAAATGTTAAAGCCTCCTGTTAGGCCATCATCTACACGACATAGCCCTGAATTTTCCAATGCGCAGCTCTTTGCAAAAGAGAGATATTGGCAAGGAAAAGCTGTCTTGTACCTTTGCATTTTTCTCCCAAACGAAGGTCACTAGAAAGAAAATTTTAAAGCCTCCTGTTAGGCCATCATCTACACGACATAGCCCTGAATTTTCCAATGCGCAGCTCTTTGCAAAAGAGAGATATTGGCAAGGAAAAGCTGTCTTGTACCATTGCATTTTTCTCCCAAACGAAGGACACTAGAAAGAAAATGTTAAAGCCTCCTGTTAGGCCATCATCTACACGACATAGCCCTGAATTTTCCAATGCGCAGCTCTTTGCAAAAGAGAGATATTGGCAAGGAAAAGCTGTCTTGTACCTTTGCATTTTTCTCCCAAACGAAGGTCACTAGAAAGAAAATTTTAAAGCCTCCTGTTAGGCCATCATCTACACGACATAGCCCTGAATTTTCCAATGCGTAGCTCTTTGCAAAAGAGAGATATTGGCAAGGAAAAGCTGTCTTGTACCTTTGCATTTTTCTCCCAAACGAAGGACACTAGAAAGAAAATTTTAAAGCCTCCTGTTAGGCCATCATCTACACGACATAGCCCTGAATTTTCCAATGCGCAGCTCTTTGCAAAAGAGAGATATTGGCAAGGAAAAGCTGTCTTGTACCTTTGCATTTTTCTCCCAAACGAAGGACACTAGAAAGAAAATTTTAAAGCCTCCTGTTAGGCCATCATCTACACGACATAGCCCTGAATTTTCCAATGCGCAGCTCTTTGCAAAAGAGAGATATTGGCAAGGAAAAGCTGTCTTGTACCATTGCATTTTTCTCCCAAACGAAGGACACTAGAAAGAAAATTTTAAAGCCTCCTGTTAGGCCATCATCTACACGACATAGCCCTGAATTTTCCAATGCGCAGCTCTTTGCAAAAGAGAGATATTGGCAAGGAAAAGCTGTCTTGTACCTTTGCATTTTTCTCCCAAACGAAGGTCACTAGAAAGAAAATTTTAAAGCCTCCTGTTAGGCCATCATCTACACGACATAGCCCTGAATTTTCCAATGCGTAGCTCTTTGCAAAAGAGAGATATTGGCAAGGAAAAGCTGTCTTGTACCTTTGCATTTTTCTCCCAAACGAAGGACACTAGAAAGAAAATTTTAAAGCCTCCTGTTAGGCCATCATCTACACGACATAGCCCTGAATTTTCCAATGCGCAGCTCTTTGCAAAAGAGAGATATTGGCAAGGAAAAGCTGTCTTGTACCTTTGCATTTTTCTCCCAAACGAAGGACACTAGAAAGAAAATTTTAAGCCTCCTGTTAGGCCATCATCTACACGACATAGCCCTGAATTTTCCAATGCGCAGCTCTTTGCAAAAGAGAGATATTGGCAAGGAAAAGCTGTCTTGTACCATTGCATTTTTCTCCCAAACGAAGGACACTAGAAAGAAAATTTTAAAGCCTCCTGTTAGGCCATCATCTACACGACATAGCCCTGAATTTTCCAAAGCGCAGCTCTTTGCAAAAGAGAGATATTGGCAAGGAAAAGCTGTCTTGTACCATTGCATTTTTCTCCCAAACGAAGGACACTAGAAAGAAAATGTTAAAGCCTCCTGTTAGGCCATCATCTACACGACATAGCCCTGAATTTTCCAATGCGCAGCTCTTTGCAAAAGAGAGATATTGGCAAGGAAAAGCTGTCTTGTACCTTTGCATTTTTCTCCCAAACGAAGGTCACTAGAAAGAAAATGTTAAAGCCCCCTGTTAGGCCATCATCTACACGACATAGCCCTGAATTTTCCAATGCGCAGCTCTTTGCAAAAGAGAGATATTGGCAAGGAAAAGCTGTCTTGTACCATTGCATTTTTCTCCCAAACGAAGGACACTAGAAAGAAAATGTTAAAGCCTCCTGTTAGGCCATCATCTACACGACATAGCCCTGAATTTTCCAATGCGCAGCTCTTTGCAAAAGAGAGATATTGGCAAGGAAAAGCTGTCTTGTACCTTTGCATTTTTCTCCCAAACGAAGGTCACTAGAAAGAAAATTTTAAAGCCTCCTGTTAGGCCATCATCTACACGACATAGCCCTGAATTTTCCAATGCGTAGCTCTTTGCAAAAGAGAGATATTGGCAAGGAAAAGCTGTCTTGTACCTTTGCATTTTTCTCCCAAACGAAGGACACTAGAAAGAAAATTTTAAAGCCTCCTGTTAGGCCATCATCTACACGACATAGCCCTGAATTTTCCAATGCGCAGCTCTTTGCAAAAGAGAGATATTGGCAAGGAAAAGCTGTCTTGTACCATTGCATTTTTCTCCCAAACGAAGGACACTAGAAAGAACATTTTAAAGCCTGCTGTTAGGCCATCATCTACACGACATAGCCCCTGAATTTTCCAATGCGCAGCTCTTTGCAAAAGAGAGATATTGGCAAGGAAAAGCTGTCTTGTACCTTTGCATTTTTCTCCCAAACGAAGGTCACTAGAAAGAAAATTTTAAAGCCTCCTGTTAGGCCATCATCTACACGACATAGCCCTGAATTTTCCAATGCGTAGCTCTTTGCAAAAGAGAGATATTTGCAAGGAAAAGCTGTCTTGTACCTTTGCATTTTTCTCCAAACGAAGGACACTAGAAAGAAAATTTTAAAGCCCCCTGTTAGGCCATCATCTACACGACATAGCCCTGAATTTTCCAATGCGCAGCTCTTTGCAAAAGAGAGATATTGGCAAGGAAAAGCTGTCTTGCACCTTTGCATTTTTCTCCCAAACGAAGGACACTAGAAAGAAAATTTTAAAGCCTCCTGTTAGGCCATCATCTACACGACATAGCCCTGAATTTTCCAATGCGCAGCTCTTTGCAAAAGAGAGATATTGGCAAGGAAAAGCTGTCTTGTACCATTGCATTTTTCTCCCAAACGAAGGACACTAGAAAGAAAATTTTAAAGCCTCCTGTTAGGCCATCATCTACACGACATAGCCCTGAATTTTCCAATGCGCAGCTCTTTGCAAAAGAGAGATATTGGCAAGGAAAAGCTGTCTTGTACCATTGCATTTTTCTCCCAAACGAAGGACACTAGAAAGAAAATGTTAAAGCCTGCTGTTAGGCCATCATCTACACGACATAGCCCTGAATTTTCCAATGCGCAGCTCTTTGCAAAAGAGAGATATTGGCAAGGAAAAGCTGTCTTGTACCTTTGCATTTTTCTCCCAAACGAAGGTCACTAGAAAGAAAATTTTAAAGCCTCCTGTTAGGCCATCATCTACACGACATAGCCCTGAATTTTCCAATGCGCAGCTCTTTGCAAAAGAGAGATATTGGCAAGGAAAAGCTGTCTTGTACCATTCCATTTTTCTCCCAAACGTCCAAACGTATGACAGTAGAAAGAAAATGTTAAAGCCTCCTGTTAGGCCATCATCTACACGACATAGCCCTGAATTTTCAATGCGCAGCTCTTTGCAAAAGAGAGATATTGGCAAGGAAAAGCTGTCTTGTACCTTTGCATTTTTCTCCCAAACGAAGGTCACTAGAAAGAAAATTTTAAGCCTCCTGTTAGGCCATCATCTACACGACATAGCCCTGAATTTTCCAATGCGTAGCTCTTTGCAAAAGAGAGATATTTGCAAGGAAAAGCTGTCTTGTACCTTTGCATTTTTCTCCAAACGAAGGACACTAGAAAGAAAATTTTAAAGCCTCCTGTTAGGCCATCATCTACACGACATAGCCCTGAATTTTCCAATGCGCAGCTCTTTGCAAAAGAGAGATATTGGCAAGGAAAAGCTGTCTTGTACCTTTGCATTTCTTCTCCCAAACGAAGGACACTAGAAAGAAAATTTTAAAGCCTCCTGTTAGGCCATCATCTACACGACATAGCCCTGAATTTTCCAATGCGCAGCTCTTTGCAAAAGAGAGATATTGGCAAGGAAAAGCTGTCTTGTACCATTGCATTTTTCTCCCAAACGAAGGACACTAGAAAGAAAATTTTAAAGCCTCCTGTTAGGCCATCATCTACACGACATAGCCCTGAATTTTCCAATGCGCAGCTCTTTGCAAAAGAGAGATATTGGCAAGGAAAAGCTGTCTTGTACCATTGCATTTTTCTCCCAAACGAAGGACACTAGAAAGAAAATGTTAAAGCCTCCTGTTAGGCCATCATCTACACGACATAGCCCTGAATTTTCCAATGCGCAGCTCTTTGCAAAAGAGAGATATTGGCAAGGAAAAGCTGTCTTGTACCTTTGCATTTTTCTCCCAAACGAAGGTCACTAGAAAGAAAATTTTAAGCCCTGTTAGGCCATCATCTACACGACATAGCCCTGAATTTTCCAATGCGCAGCTCTTTGCAAAAGAGAGATATGGCAAGGAAAAGCTGTCTTGTACCATTGCATTTTTCTCCCAAACGAAGGACACTAGAAAGAAAATGTTAAAGCCTCCTGTTAGGCCATCATCTACACGACATAGCCCTGAATTTTCCAATGCGCAGCTCTTTGCAAAAGAGAGATATTGGCAAGGAAAAGCTGTCTTGTACCTTTGCATTTTTCTCCCAAACGAAGGTCACTAGAAAGAAAATTTTAAAGCCTCCTGTTAGGCCATCATCTACACGACATAGCCCTGAATTTTCCAATGCGTAGCTCTTTGCAAAAGAGAGATATTGGCAAGGAAAAGCTGTCTTGTACCTTTGCATTTTTCTCCCAAACGAAGGACACTAGAAAGAACATTTTAAAGCCTGCTGTTAGGCCATCATCTACACGACATAGCCCTGAATTTTCCAATGCGCAGCTCTTTGCAAAAGAGAGATATTGGCAAGGAAAAGCTGTCTTGTACCTTTGCATTTTTCTCCCAAACGAAGGTCACTAGAAAGAAAATTTTAAAGCCTCCTGTTAGGCCATCATCTACACGACATAGCCCTGAATTTTCCAATGCGTAGCTCTTTGCAAAAGAGAGATATTTGCAAGGAAAAGCTGTCTTGTACCTTTGCATTTTTCTCCCAAACGAAGGACACTAGAAAGAAAATTTTAAAGCCCCCTGTTAGGCCATCATCTACACGACATAGCCCTGAATTTTCCAATGCGCAGCTCTTTGCAAAAGAGAGATATTGGCAAGGAAAAGCTGTCTTGCACCTTTGCATTTTTCTCCCAAACGAAGGACACTAGAAAGAAAATTTTAAAGCCTCCTGTTAGGCCATCATCTACACGACATAGCCCTGAATTTTCCAATGCGCAGCTCTTTGCAAAAGAGAGATATTGGCAAGGAAAAGCTGTCTTGTACCATTGCATTTTTCTCCCAAACGAAGGACACTAGAAAGAAAATTTTAAAGCCTCCTGTTAGGCCATCATCTACACGACATAGCCCTGAATTTTCCAATGCGCAGCTCTTTGCAAAAGAGAGATATTGGCAAGGAAAAGCTGTCTTGTACCATTGCATTTTTCTCCCAAACGAAGGACACTAGAAAGAAAATGTTAAAGCCTCCTGTTAGGCCATCATCTACACGACATAGCCCTGAATTTTCCAATGCGCAGCTCTTTGCAAAAGAGAGATATTGGCAAGGAAAAGCTGTCTTGTACCTTTGCATTTTTCTCCCAAACGAAGGTCACTAGAAAGAAAATTTTAAAGCCCCCTGTTAGGCCATCATCTACACGACATAGCCCTGAATTTTCCAATGCGCAGCTCTTTGCAAAAGAGAGATATTGGCAAGGAAAAGCTGTCTTGTACCATTGCATGTTTCTCCCAAACGAAGGACACTAGAAAGAACATTTTAAAGCCTGCTGTTAGGCCATCATCTACACGACATAGCCCTGAATTTTCCAATGCGCAGCTCTTTGCAAAAGAGAGATATTGGCAAGGAAAAGCTGTCTTGTACCTTTGCATTTTTCTCCCAAACGAAGGTCACTAGAAAGAAAATTTTAAAGCCTCCTGTTAGGCCATCATCTACACGACATAGCCCTGAATTTTCCAATGCGTAGCTCTTTGCAAAAGAGAGATATTTGCAAGGAAAAGCTGTCTTGTACCTTTGCATTTTTCTCCCAAACGAAGGACACTAGAAAGAAAATTTTAAAGCCTCCTGTTAGGCCATCATCTACACGACATAGCCCTGAATTTTCCAATGCGCAGCTCTTTGCAAAAGAGAGATATTGGCAAGGAAAAGCTGTCTTGTACCTTTGCATTTTTCTCCCAAACGAAGGACACTAGAAAGAAAATTTTAAAGCCTCCTGTTAGGCCATCATCTACACGACATAGCCCTGAATTTTCCAATGCGCAGCTCTTTGCAAAAGAGAGATATTGGCAAGGAAAAGCTGTCTTGTACCATTGCATTTTTCTCCCAAACGAAGGACACTAGAAAGAAAATTTTAAAGCCTCCTGTTAGGCCATCATCTACACGACATAGCCCTGAATTTTCCAAAGCGCAGCTCTTTGCAAAAGAGAGATATTGGCAAGGAAAAGCTGTCTTGTACCATTGCATTTTTCTCCCAAACGAAGGACACTAGAAAGAAAATGTTAAAGCCTCCTGTTAGGCCATCATCTACACGACATAGCCCTGAATTTTCCAATGCGCAGCTCTTTGCAAAAGAGAGATATTGGCAAGGAAAAGCTGTCTTGTACCTTTGCATTTTTCTCCCAAACGAAGGTCACTAGAAAGAAAATTTTAAAGCCTCCTGTTAGGCCATCATCTACACGACATAGCCCTGAATTTTCCAATGCGTAGCTCTTTGCAAAAGAGAGATATTGGCAAGGAAAAGCTGTCTTGTACCTTTGCATTTTTCTCCCAAACGAAGGACACTAGAAAGAAAATTTTAAAGCCACCTGTTAGGCCATCATCTACACGACATAGCCCTGAATTTTCCAATGCGCAGCTCTTTGCAAAAGAGAGATATTGGCAAGGAAAAGCTGTCTTGTACCTTTGCATTTTTCTCCCAAACGAAGGTCACTAGAAAGAAAATTTTAAAGCCTCCTGTTAGGCCATCATCTACACGACATAGCCCTGAATTTTCCAATGCGTAGCTCTTTGCAAAAGAGAGATATTTGCAAGGAAAAGCTGTCTTGTACCTTTGCATTTTTCTCCCAAACGAAGGACACTAGAAAGAAAATTTTAAAGCCTCCTGTTAGGCCATCATCTACACGACATAGCCCTGAATTTTCCAATGCGCAGCTCTTTGCAAAAGAGAGATATTGGCAAGGAAAAGCTGTCTTGTACCTTTGCATTTTTCTCCCAAACGAAGGACACTAGAAAGAAAATTTTAAAGCCTCTTGTTAGGCCATCATCTACACGACATAGCCCTGAATTTTCCAATGCGCAGCTCTTTGCAAAAGAGAGATATTGGCAAGGAAAAGCTGTCTTGTACCATTGCATTTTTCTCCCAAACGAAGGACACTAGAAAGAAAATTTTAAAGCCTCCTGTTAGGCCATCATCTACACGACATAGCCCTGAATTTTCCAAAGCGCAGCTCTTTGCAAAAGAGAGATATTGGCAAGGAAAAGCTGTCTTGTACCATTGCATTTTTCTCCCAAACGAAGGACACTAGAAAGAAAATGTTAAAGCCTCCTGTTAGGCCATCATCTACACGACATAGCCCTGAATTTTCCAATGCGCAGCTCTTTGCAAAAGAGAGATATTGGCAAGGAAAAGCTGTCTTGTACCTTTGCATTTTTCTCCCAAACGAAGGTCACTAGAAAGAAAATTTTAAAGCCTCCTGTTAGGCCATCATCTACACGACATAGCCCTGAATTTTCCAATGCGTAGCTCTTTGCAAAAGAGAGATATTGGCAAGGAAAAGCTGTCTTGTACCTTTGCATTTTTCTCCCAAACGAAGGTCACTAGAAAGAAAATTTTAAAGCCTCCTGTTAGGCCATCATCTACACGACATAGCCCTGAATTTTCCAATGCGTAGCTCTTTGCAAAAGAGAGATATTGGCAAGGAAAAGCTGTCTTGTACCTTTGCATTTTTCTCCCAAACGAAGGACACTAGAAAGAACATTTTAAAGCCTGCTGTTAGGCCATCATCTACACGACATAGCCCTGAATTTTCCAATGCGCAGCTCTTTGCAAAAGAGAGATATTGGCAAGGAAAAGCTGTCTTGTACCTTTGCATTTTTCTCCCAAACGAAGGTCACTAGAAAGAAAATTTTAAAGCCTCCTGTTAGGCCATCATCTACACGACATAGCCCTGAATTTTCCAATGCGTAGCTCTTTGCAAAAGAGAGATATTTGCAAGGAAAAGCTGTCTTGTACCTTTGCATTTTTCTCCCAAACGAAGGACACTAGAAAGAAAATTTTAAAGCCCCCTGTTAGGCCATCATCTACACGACATAGCCCTGAATTTTCCAATGCGCAGCTCTTTGCAAAAGAGAGATATTGGCAAGGAAAAGCTGTCTTGCACCTTTGCATTTTTCTCCCAAACGAAGGACACTAGAAAGAAAATTTTAAAGCCTCCTGTTAGGCCATCATCTACACGACATAGCCCTGAATTTTCCAATGCGCAGCTCTTTGCAAAAGAGAGATATTGGCAAGGAAAAGCTGTCTTGTACCATTGCATTTTTCTCCCAAACGAAGGACACTAGAAAGAAAATTTTAAAGCCTCCTGTTAGGCCATCATCTACACGACATAGCCCTGAATTTTCCAATGCGCAGCTCTTTGCAAAAGAGAGATATTGGCAAGGAAAAGCTGTCTTGTACCATTGCATTTTTCTCCCAAACGAAGGACACTAGAAAGAAAATGTTAAAGCCTCCTGTTAGGCCATCATCTACACGACATAGCCCTGAATTTTCCAATGCGCAGCTCTTTGCAAAAGAGAGATATTGGCAAGGAAAAGCTGTCTTGTACCTTTGCATTTTTCTCCCAAACGAAGGTCACTAGAAAGAAAATTTTAAAGCCCCCTGTTAGGCCATCATCTACACGACATAGCCCTGAATTTTCCAATGCGCAGCTCTTTGCAAAAGAGAGATATTGGCAAGGAAAAGCTGTCTTGTACCATTGCATGTTTCTCCCAAACGAAGGACACTAGAAAGAACATTTTAAAGCCTGCTGTTAGGCCATCATCTACACGACATAGCCCTGAATTTTCCAATGCGCAGCTCTTTGCAAAAGAGAGATATTGGCAAGGAAAAGCTGTCTTGTACCTTTGCATTTTTCTCCCAAACGAAGGTCACTAGAAAGAAAATTTTAAAGCCTCCTGTTAGGCCATCATCTACACGACATAGCCCTGAATTTTCCAATGCGTAGCTCTTTGCAAAAGAGAGATATTTGCAAGGAAAAGCTGTCTTGTACCTTTGCATTTTTCTCCCAAACGAAGGACACTAGAAAGAAAATTTTAAAGCCCCCTGTTAGGCCATCATCTACACGACATAGCCCTGAATTTTCCAATGCGCAGCTCTTTGCAAAAGAGAGATATTGGCAAGGAAAAGCTGTCTTGTACCATTGCATGTTTCTCCCAAACGAAGGACACTAGAAAGAACATTTTAAAGCCTGCTGTTAGGCCATCATCTACACGACATAGCCCTGAATTTTCCAATGCGCAGCTCTTTGCAAAAGAGAGATATTGGCAAGGAAAAGCTGTCTTGTACCTTTGCATTTTTCTCCCAAACGAAGGTCACTAGAAAGAAAATTTTAAAGCCTCCTGTTAGGCCATCATCTACACGACATAGCCCTGAATTTTCCAATGCGTAGCTCTTTGCAAAAGAGAGATATTTGCAAGGAAAAGCTGTCTTGTACCTTTGCATTTTTCTCCCAAACGAAGGACACTAGAAAGAAAATTTTAAAGCCTCCTGTTAGGCCATCATCTACACGACATAGCCCTGAATTTTCCAATGCGCAGCTCTTTGCAAAAGAGAGATATTGGCAAGGAAAAGCTGTCTTGTACCTTTGCATTTTTCTCCCAAACGAAGGACACTAGAAAGAAAATTTTAAAGCCTCCTGTTAGGCCATCATCTACACGACATAGCCCTGAATTTTCCAATGCGCAGCTCTTTGCAAAAGAGAGATATTGGCAAGGAAAAGCTGTCTTGTACCATTGCATTTTTCTCCCAAACGAAGGACACTAGAAAGAAAATTTTAAAGCCTCCTGTTAGGCCATCATCTACACGACATAGCCCTGAATTTTCCAAAGCGCAGCTCTTTGCAAAAGAGAGATATTGGCAAGGAAAAGCTGTCTTGTACCATTGCATTTTTCTCCCAAACGAAGGACACTAGAAAGAAAATGTTAAAGCCTCCTGTTAGGCCATCATCTACACGACATAGCCCTGAATTTTCCAATGCGCAGCTCTTTGCAAAAGAGAGATATTGGCAAGGAAAAGCTGTCTTGTACCTTTGCATTTTTCTCCCAAACGAAGGTCACTAGAAAGAAAATTTTAAAGCCCCCTGTTAGGCCATCATCTACACGACATAGCCCTGAATTTTCCAATGCGCAGCTCTTTGCAAAAGAGAGATATTGGCAAGGAAAAGCTGTCTTGTACCATTGCATTTTTCTCCCAAACGAAGGACACTAGAAAGAAAATGTTAAAGCCTCCTGTTAGGCCATCATCTACACGACATAGCCCTGAATTTTCCAATGCGCAGCTCTTTGCAAAAGAGAGATATTGGCAAGGAAAAGCTGTCTTGTACCTTTGCATTTTTCTCCCAAACGAAGGTCACTAGAAAGAAAATTTTAAAGCCTCCTGTTAGGCCATCATCTACACGACATAGCCCTGAATTTTCCAATGCGTAGCTCTTTGCAAAAGAGAGATATTGGCAAGGAAAAGCTGTCTTGTACCTTTGCATTTTTCTCCCAAACGAAGGACACTAGAAAGAAAATTTTAAAGCCTCCTGTTAGGCCATCATCTACACGACATAGCCCTGAATTTTCCAATGCGCAGCTCTTTGCAAAAGAGAGATATTGGCAAGGAAAAGCTGTCTTGTACCTTTGCATTTTTCTCCCAAACGAAGGACACTAGAAAGAAAATTTTAAAGCCTCCTGTTAGGCCATCATCTACACGACATAGCCCTGAATTTTCCAATGCGCAGCTCTTTGCAAAAGAGAGATATTGGCAAGGAAAAGCTGTCTTGTACCATTGCATTTTTCTCCCAAACGAAGGACACTAGAAAGAAAATTTTAAAGCCTCCTGTTAGGCCATCATCTACACGACATAGCCCTGAATTTTCCAATGCGCAGCTCTTTGCAAAAGAGAGATATTGGCAAGGAAAAGCTGTCTTGTACCTTTGCATTTTTCTCCCAAACGAAGGTCACTAGAAAGAAAATTTTAAAGCCTCCTGTTAGGCCATCATCTACACGACATAGCCCTGAATTTTCCAATGCGTAGCTCTTTGCAAAAGAGAGATATTGGCAAGGAAAAGCTGTCTTGTACCTTTGCATTTTTCTCCCAAACGAAGGACACTAGAAAGAAAATTTTAAAGCCTCCTGTTAGGCCATCATCTACACGACATAGCCCTGAATTTTCCAATGCGCAGCTCTTTGCAAAAGAGAGATATTGGCAAGGAAAAGCTGTCTTGTACCTTTGCATTTTTCTCCCAAACGAAGGACACTAGAAAGAAAATTTTAAAGCCTCCTGTTAGGCCATCATCTACACGACATAGCCCTGAATTTTCCAATGCGCAGCTCTTTGCAAAAGAGAGATATTGGCAAGGAAAAGCTGTCTTGTACCATTGCATTTTTCTCCCAAACGAAGGACACTAGAAAGAAAATTTTAAAGCCTCCTGTTAGGCCATCATCTACACGACATAGCCCTGAATTTTCCAAAGCGCAGCTCTTTGCAAAAGAGAGATATTGGCAAGGAAAAGCTGTCTTGTACCATTGCATTTTTCTCCCAAACGAAGGACACTAGAAAGAAAATGTTAAAGCCTCCTGTTAGGCCATCATCTACACGACATAGCCCTGAATTTTCCAATGCGCAGCTCTTTGCAAAAGAGAGATATTGGCAAGGAAAAGCTGTCTTGTACCTTTGCATTTTTCTCCCAAACGAAGGTCACTAGAAAGAAAATGTTAAAGCCCCCTGTTAGGCCATCATCTACACGACATAGCCCTGAATTTTCCAATGCGCAGCTCTTTGCAAAAGAGAGATATTGGCAAGGAAAAGCTGTCTTGTACCATTGCATTTTTCTCCCAAACGAAGGACACTAGAAAGAAAATGTTAAAGCCTCCTGTTAGGCCATCATCTACACGACATAGCCCTGAATTTTCCAATGCGCAGCTCTTTGCAAAAGAGAGATATTGGCAAGGAAAAGCTGTCTTGTACCTTTGCATTTTTCTCCCAAACGAAGGTCACTAGAAAGAAAATTTTAAAGCCTCCTGTTAGGCCATCATCTACACGACATAGCCCTGAATTTTCCAATGCGTAGCTCTTTGCAAAAGAGAGATATTGGCAAGGAAAAGCTGTCTTGTACCTTTGCATTTTTCTCCCAAACGAAGGACACTAGAAAGAAAATTTTAAAGCCTCCTGTTAGGCCATCATCTACACGACATAGCCCTGAATTTTCCAATGCGCAGCTCTTTGCAAAAGAGAGATATTGGCAAGGAAAAGCTGTCTTGTACCATTGCATTTTTCTCCCAAACGAAGGACACTAGAAAGAACATTTTAAAGCCTGCTGTTAGGCCATCATCTACACGACATAGCCCTGAATTTTCCAATGCGCAGCTCTTTGCAAAAGAGAGATATTGGCAAGGAAAAGCTGTCTTGTACCTTTGCATTTTTCTCCCAAACGAAGGTCACTAGAAAGAAAATTTTAAAGCCTCCTGTTAGGCCATCATCTACACGACATAGCCCTGAATTTTCCAATGCGTAGCTCTTTGCAAAAGAGAGATATTTGCAAGGAAAAGCTGTCTTGTACCTTTGCATTTTTCTCCCAAACGAAGGACACTAGAAAGAAAATTTTAAAGCCCCCTGTTAGGCCATCATCTACACGACATAGCCCTGAATTTTCCAATGCGCAGCTCTTTGCAAAAGAGAGATATTGGCAAGGAAAAGCTGTCTTGCACCTTTGCATTTTTCTCCCAAACGAAGGACACTAGAAAGAAAATTTTAAAGCCTCCTGTTAGGCCATCATCTACACGACATAGCCCTGAATTTTCCAATGCGCAGCTCTTTGCAAAAGAGAGATATTGGCAAGGAAAAGCTGTCTTGTACCATTGCATTTTTCTCCCAAACGAAGGACACTAGAAAGAAAATTTTAAAGCCTCCTGTTAGGCCATCATCTACACGACATAGCCCTGAATTTTCCAATGCGCAGCTCTTTGCAAAAGAGAGATATTGGCAAGGAAAAGCTGTCTTGTACCATTGCATTTTTCTCCCAAACGAAGGACACTAGAAAGAAAATGTTAAAGCCTGCTGTTAGGCCATCATCTACACGACATAGCCCTGAATTTTCCAATGCGCAGCTCTTTGCAAAAGAGAGATATTGGCAAGGAAAAGCTGTCTTGTACCTTTGCATTTTTCTCCCAAACGAAGGTCACTAGAAAGAAAATTTTAAAGCCTCCTGTTAGGCCATCATCTACACGACATAGCCCTGAATTTTCCAATGCGCAGCTCTTTGCAAAAGAGAGATATTGGCAAGGAAAAGCTGTCTTGTACCATTCCATTTTTCTCCCAAACGTATGACAGTAGAAAGAAAATTTTAAAGCCTCCTGTTAGGCCATCATCTACACGACATAGCCCTGAATTTTCCAATGCGCAGCTCTTTGCAAAAGAGAGATATTGGCAAGGAAAAGCTGTCTTGTACCTTTGCATTTTTCTCCCAAACGAAGGTCACTAGAAAGAAAATTTTAAAGCCTCCTGTTAGGCCATCATCTACACGACATAGCCCTGAATTTTCCAATGCGTAGCTCTTTGCAAAAGAGAGATATTTGCAAGGAAAAGCTGTCTTGTACCTTTGCATTTTTCTCCCAAACGAAGGACACTAGAAAGAAAATTTTAAAGCCTCCTGTTAGGCCATCATCTACACGACATAGCCCTGAATTTTCCAATGCGCAGCTCTTTGCAAAAGAGAGATATTGGCAAGGAAAAGCTGTCTTGTACCTTTGCATTTTTCTCCCAAACGAAGGACACTAGAAAGAAAATTTTAAAGCCTCCTGTTAGGCCATCATCTACACGACATAGCCCTGAATTTTCCAATGCGCAGCTCTTTGCAAAAGAGAGATATTGGCAAGGAAAAGCTGTCTTGTACCATTGCATTTTTCTCCCAAACGAAGGACACTAGAAAGAAAATTTTAAAGCCTCCTGTTAGGCCATCATCTACACGACATAGCCCTGAATTTTCCAATGCGCAGCTCTTTGCAAAAGAGAGATATTGGCAAGGAAAAGCTGTCTTGTACCATTGCATTTTTCTCCCAAACGAAGGACACTAGAAAGAAAATGTTAAAGCCTCCTGTTAGGCCATCATCTACACGACATAGCCCTGAATTTTCCAATGCGCAGCTCTTTGCAAAAGAGAGATATTGGCAAGGAAAAGCTGTCTTGTACCTTTGCATTTTTCTCCCAAACGAAGGTCACTAGAAAGAAAATTTTAAAGCCCCCTGTTAGGCCATCATCTACACGACATAGCCCTGAATTTTCCAATGCGCAGCTCTTTGCAAAAGAGAGATATTGGCAAGGAAAAGCTGTCTTGTACCATTGCATTTTTCTCCCAAACGAAGGACACTAGAAAGAAAATGTTAAAGCCTCCTGTTAGGCCATCATCTACACGACATAGCCCTGAATTTTCCAATGCGCAGCTCTTTGCAAAAGAGAGATATTGGCAAGGAAAAGCTGTCTTGTACCTTTGCATTTTTCTCCCAAACGAAGGTCACTAGAAAGAAAATTTTAAAGCCTCCTGTTAGGCCATCATCTACACGACATAGCCCTGAATTTTCCAATGCGTAGCTCTTTGCAAAAGAGAGATATTGGCAAGGAAAAGCTGTCTTGTACCTTTGCATTTTTCTCCCAAACGAAGGACACTAGAAAGAACATTTTAAAGCCTGCTGTTAGGCCATCATCTACACGACATAGCCCTGAATTTTCCAATGCGCAGCTCTTTGCAAAAGAGAGATATTGGCAAGGAAAAGCTGTCTTGTACCTTTGCATTTTTCTCCCAAACGAAGGTCACTAGAAAGAAAATTTTAAAGCCTCCTGTTAGGCCATCATCTACACGACATAGCCCTGAATTTTCCAATGCGTAGCTCTTTGCAAAAGAGAGATATTTGCAAGGAAAAGCTGTCTTGTACCTTTGCATTTTTCTCCCAAACGAAGGACACTAGAAAGAAAATTTTAAAGCCCCCTGTTAGGCCATCATCTACACGACATAGCCCTGAATTTTCCAATGCGCAGCTCTTTGCAAAAGAGAGATATTGGCAAGGAAAAGCTGTCTTGCACCTTTGCATTTTTCTCCCAAACGAAGGACACTAGAAAGAAAATTTTAAAGCCTCCTGTTAGGCCATCATCTACACGACATAGCCCTGAATTTTCCAATGCGCAGCTCTTTGCAAAAGAGAGATATTGGCAAGGAAAAGCTGTCTTGTACCATTGCATTTTTCTCCCAAACGAAGGACACTAGAAAGAAAATTTTAAAGCCTCCTGTTAGGCCATCATCTACACGACATAGCCCTGAATTTTCCAATGCGCAGCTCTTTGCAAAAGAGAGATATTGGCAAGGAAAAGCTGTCTTGTACCATTGCATTTTTCTCCCAAACGAAGGACACTAGAAAGAAAATGTTAAAGCCTCCTGTTAGGCCATCATCTACACGACATAGCCCTGAATTTTCCAATGCGCAGCTCTTTGCAAAAGAGAGATATTGGCAAGGAAAAGCTGTCTTGTACCTTTGCATTTTTCTCCCAAACGAAGGTCACTAGAAAGAAAATTTTAAAGCCCCCTGTTAGGCCATCATCTACACGACATAGCCCTGAATTTTCCAATGCGCAGCTCTTTGCAAAAGAGAGATATTGGCAAGGAAAAGCTGTCTTGTACCATTGCATGTTTCTCCCAAACGAAGGACACTAGAAAGAACATTTTAAAGCCTGCTGTTAGGCCATCATCTACACGACATAGCCCTGAATTTTCCAATGCGCAGCTCTTTGCAAAAGAGAGATATTGGCAAGGAAAAGCTGTCTTGTACCTTTGCATTTTTCTCCCAAACGAAGGTCACTAGAAAGAAAATTTTAAAGCCTCCTGTTAGGCCATCATCTACACGACATAGCCCTGAATTTTCCAATGCGTAGCTCTTTGCAAAAGAGAGATATTTGCAAGGAAAAGCTGTCTTGTACCTTTGCATTTTTCTCCCAAACGAAGGACACTAGAAAGAAAATTTTAAAGCCTCCTGTTAGGCCATCATCTACACGACATAGCCCTGAATTTTCCAATGCGCAGCTCTTTGCAAAAGAGAGATATTGGCAAGGAAAAGCTGTCTTGTACCTTTGCATTTTTCTCCCAAACGAAGGACACTAGAAAGAAAATTTTAAAGCCTCCTGTTAGGCCATCATCTACACGACATAGCCCTGAATTTTCCAATGCGCAGCTCTTTGCAAAAGAGAGATATTGGCAAGGAAAAGCTGTCTTGTACCATTGCATTTTTCTCCCAAACGAAGGACACTAGAAAGAAAATTTTAAAGCCTCCTGTTAGGCCATCATCTACACGACATAGCCCTGAATTTTCCAAAGCGCAGCTCTTTGCAAAAGAGAGATATTGGCAAGGAAAAGCTGTCTTGTACCATTGCATTTTTCTCCCAAACGAAGGACACTAGAAAGAAAATGTTAAAGCCTCCTGTTAGGCCATCATCTACACGACATAGCCCTGAATTTTCCAATGCGCAGCTCTTTGCAAAAGAGAGATATTGGCAAGGAAAAGCTGTCTTGTACCTTTGCATTTTTCTCCCAAACGAAGGTCACTAGAAAGAAAATTTTAAAGCCTCCTGTTAGGCCATCATCTACACGACATAGCCCTGAATTTTCCAATGCGTAGCTCTTTGCAAAAGAGAGATATTGGCAAGGAAAAGCTGTCTTGTACCTTTGCATTTTTCTCCCAAACGAAGGACACTAGAAAGAAAATTTTAAAGCCACCTGTTAGGCCATCATCTACACGACATAGCCCTGAATTTTCCAATGCGCAGCTCTTTGCAAAAGAGAGATATTGGCAAGGAAAAGCTGTCTTGTACCTTTGCATTTTTCTCCCAAACGAAGGTCACTAGAAAGAAAATTTTAAAGCCTCCTGTTAGGCCATCATCTACACGACATAGCCCTGAATTTTCCAATGCGTAGCTCTTTGCAAAAGAGAGATATTTGCAAGGAAAAGCTGTCTTGTACCTTTGCATTTTTCTCCCAAACGAAGGACACTAGAAAGAAAATTTTAAAGCCTCCTGTTAGGCCATCATCTACACGACATAGCCCTGAATTTTCCAATGCGCAGCTCTTTGCAAAAGAGAGATATTGGCAAGGAAAAGCTGTCTTGTACCTTTGCATTTTTCTCCCAAACGAAGGACACTAGAAAGAAAATTTTAAAGCCTCTTGTTAGGCCATCATCTACACGACATAGCCCTGAATTTTCCAATGCGCAGCTCTTTGCAAAAGAGAGATATTGGCAAGGAAAAGCTGTCTTGTACCATTGCATTTTTCTCCCAAACGAAGGACACTAGAAAGAAAATTTTAAAGCCTCCTGTTAGGCCATCATCTACACGACATAGCCCTGAATTTTCCAAAGCGCAGCTCTTTGCAAAAGAGAGATATTGGCAAGGAAAAGCTGTCTTGTACCATTGCATTTTTCTCCCAAACGAAGGACACTAGAAAGAAAATGTTAAAGCCTCCTGTTAGGCCATCATCTACACGACATAGCCCTGAATTTTCCAATGCGCAGCTCTTTGCAAAAGAGAGATATTGGCAAGGAAAAGCTGTCTTGTACCTTTGCATTTTTCTCCCAAACGAAGGTCACTAGAAAGAAAATTTTAAAGCCTCCTGTTAGGCCATCATCTACACGACATAGCCCTGAATTTTCCAATGCGTAGCTCTTTGCAAAAGAGAGATATTGGCAAGGAAAAGCTGTCTTGTACCTTTGCATTTTTCTCCCAAACGAAGGTCACTAGAAAGAAAATTTTAAAGCCTCCTGTTAGGCCATCATCTACACGACATAGCCCTGAATTTTCCAATGCGTAGCTCTTTGCAAAAGAGAGATATTGGCAAGGAAAAGCTGTCTTGTACCTTTGCATTTTTCTCCCAAACGAAGGACACTAGAAAGAACATTTTAAAGCCTGCTGTTAGGCCATCATCTACACGACATAGCCCTGAATTTTCCAATGCGCAGCTCTTTGCAAAAGAGAGATATTGGCAAGGAAAAGCTGTCTTGTACCTTTGCATTTTTCTCCCAAACGAAGGTCACTAGAAAGAAAATTTTAAAGCCTCCTGTTAGGCCATCATCTACACGACATAGCCCTGAATTTTCCAATGCGTAGCTCTTTGCAAAAGAGAGATATTTGCAAGGAAAAGCTGTCTTGTACCTTTGCATTTTTCTCCCAAACGAAGGACACTAGAAAGAAAATTTTAAAGCCCCCTGTTAGGCCATCATCTACACGACATAGCCCTGAATTTTCCAATGCGCAGCTCTTTGCAAAAGAGAGATATTGGCAAGGAAAAGCTGTCTTGCACCTTTGCATTTTTCTCCCAAACGAAGGACACTAGAAAGAAAATTTTAAAGCCTCCTGTTAGGCCATCATCTACACGACATAGCCCTGAATTTTCCAATGCGCAGCTCTTTGCAAAAGAGAGATATTGGCAAGGAAAAGCTGTCTTGTACCATTGCATTTTTCTCCCAAACGAAGGACACTAGAAAGAAAATTTTAAAGCCTCCTGTTAGGCCATCATCTACACGACATAGCCCTGAATTTTCCAATGCGCAGCTCTTTGCAAAAGAGAGATATTGGCAAGGAAAAGCTGTCTTGTACCATTGCATTTTTCTCCCAAACGAAGGACACTAGAAAGAAAATTTTAAAGCCCCCTGTTAGGCCATCATCTACACGACATAGCCCTGAATTTTCCAATGCGCAGCTCTTTGCAAAAGAGAGATATTGGCAAGGAAAAGCTGTCTTGTACCATTGCATGTTTCTCCCAAACGAAGGACACTAGAAAGAACATTTTAAAGCCCGCTGTTAGGCCATCATCTACACGACATAGCCCTGAATTTTCCAATGCGCAGCTCTTTGCAAAAGAGAGATATTGGCAAGGAAAAGCTGTCTTGTACCTTTGCATTTTTCTCCCAAACGAAGGTCACTAGAAAGAAAATTTTAAAGCCTCCTGTTAGGCCATCATCTACACGACATAGCCCTGAATTTTCCAATGCGTAGCTCTTTGCAAAAGAGAGATATTTGCAAGGAAAAGCTGTCTTGTACCTTTGCATTTTTCTCCCAAACGAAGGACACTAGAAAGAAAATTTTAAAGCCTCCTGTTAGGCCATCATCTACACGACATAGCCCTGAATTTTCCAATGCGCAGCTCTTTGCAAAAGAGAGATATTGGCAAGGAAAAGCTGTCTTGTACCTTTGCATTTTTCTCCCAAACGAAGGACACTAGAAAGAAAATTTTAAAGCCTCCTGTTAGGCCATCATCTACACGACATAGCCCTGAATTTTCCAATGCGCAGCTCTTTGCAAAAGAGAGATATTGGCAAGGAAAAGCTGTCTTGTACCATTGCATTTTTCTCCCAAACGAAGGACACTAGAAAGAAAATTTTAAAGCCTCCTGTTAGGCCATCATCTACACGACATAGCCCTGAATTTTCCAAAGCGCAGCTCTTTGCAAAAGAGAGATATTGGCAAGGAAAAGCTGTCTTGTACCATTGCATTTTTCTCCCAAACGAAGGACACTAGAAAGAAAATGTTAAAGCCTCCTGTTAGGCCATCATCTACACGACATAGCCCTGAATTTTCCAATGCGCAGCTCTTTGCAAAAGAGAGATATTGGCAAGGAAAAGCTGTCTTGTACCTTTGCATTTTTCTCCCAAACGAAGGTCACTAGAAAGAAAATTTTAAAGCCTCCTGTTAGGCCATCATCTACACGACATAGCCCTGAATTTTCCAATGCGTAGCTCTTTGCAAAAGAGAGATATTGGCAAGGAAAAGCTGTCTTGTACCTTTGCATTTTTCTCCCAAACGAAGGACACTAGAAAGAAAATTTTAAAGCCACCTGTTAGGCCATCATCTACACGACATAGCCCTGAATTTTCCAATGCGCAGCTCTTTGCAAAAGAGAGATATTGGCAAGGAAAAGCTGTCTTGTACCTTTGCATTTTTCTCCCAAACGAAGGTCACTAGAAAGAAAATTTTAAAGCCTCCTGTTAGGCCATCATCTACACGACATAGCCCTGAATTTTCCAATGCGTAGCTCTTTGCAAAAGAGAGATATTTGCAAGGAAAAGCTGTCTTGTACCTTTGCATTTTTCTCCCAAACGAAGGACACTAGAAAGAAAATTTTAAAGCCTCCTGTTAGGCCATCATCTACACGACATAGCCCTGAATTTTCCAATGCGCAGCTCTTTGCAAAAGAGAGATATTGGCAAGGAAAAGCTGTCTTGTACCTTTGCATTTTTCTCCCAAACGAAGGACACTAGAAAGAAAATTTTAAAGCCTCCTGTTAGGCCATCATCTACACGACATAGCCCTGAATTTTCCAATGCGCAGCTCTTTGCAAAAGAGAGATATTGGCAAGGAAAAGCTGTCTTGTACCATTGCATTTTTCTCCCAAACGAAGGACACTAGAAAGAAAATTTTAAAGCCTCCTGTTAGGCCATCATCTACACGACATAGCCCTGAATTTTCCAAAGCGCAGCTCTTTGCAAAAGAGAGATATTGGCAAGGAAAAGCTGTCTTGTACCATTGCATTTTTCTCCCAAACGAAGGACACTAGAAAGAAAATGTTAAAGCCTCCTGTTAGGCCATCATCTACACGACATAGCCCTGAATTTTCCAATGCGCAGCTCTTTGCAAAAGAGAGATATTGGCAAGGAAAAGCTGTCTTGTACCTTTGCATTTTTCTCCCAAACGAAGGTCACTAGAAAGAAAATTTTAAAGCCTCCTGTTAGGCCATCATCTACACGACATAGCCCTGAATTTTCCAATGCGTAGCTCTTTGCAAAAGAGAGATATTGGCAAGGAAAAGCTGTCTTGTACCTTTGCATTTTTCTCCCAAACGAAGGACACTAGAAAGAAAATTTTAAAGCCACCTGTTAGGCCATCATCTACACGACATAGCCCTGAATTTTCCAATGCGCAGCTCTTTGCAAAAGAGAGATATTGGCAAGGAAAAGCTGTCTTGTACCTTTGCATTTTTCTCCCAAACGAAGGTCACTAGAAAGAAAATTTTAAAGCCTCCTGTTAGGCCATCATCTACACGACATAGCCCTGAATTTTCCAATGCGTAGCTCTTTGCAAAAGAGAGATATTTGCAAGGAAAAGCTGTCTTGTACCTTTGCATTTTTCTCCCAAACGAAGGACACTAGAAAGAAAATTTTAAAGCCTCCTGTTAGGCCATCATCTACACGACATAGCCCTGAATTTTCCAATGCGCAGCTCTTTGCAAAAGAGAGATATTGGCAAGGAAAAGCTGTCTTGTACCTTTGCATTTTTCTCCCAAACGAAGGACACTAGAAAGAAAATGTTAAAGCCTCCTGTTAGGCCATCATCTACACGACATAGCCCTGAATTTTCCAATGCGCAGCTCTTTGCAAAAGAGAGATATTGGCAAGGAAAAGCTGTCTTGTACCATTGCATTTTTCTCCCAAACGAAGGACACTAGAAAGAAAATTTTAAAGCCTCCTGTTAGGCCATCATCTACACGACATAGCCCTGAATTTTCCAAAGCGCAGCTCTTTGCAAAAGAGAGATATTGGCAAGGAAAAGCTGTCTTGTACCATTGCATTTTTCTCCCAAACGAAGGACACTAGAAAGAAAATGTTAAAGCCTCCTGTTAGGCCATCATCTACACGACATAGCCCTGAATTTTCCAATGCGCAGCTCTTTGCAAAAGAGAGATATTGGCAAGGAAAAGCTGTCTTGTACCTTTGCATTTTTCTCCCAAACGAAGGTCACTAGAAAGAAAATTTTAAAGCCTCCTGTTAGGCCATCATCTACACGACATAGCCCTGAATTTTCCAATGCGTAGCTCTTTGCAAAAGAGAGATATTTGCAAGGAAAAGCTGTCTTGTACCTTTGCATTTTTCTCCCAAACGAAGGACACTAGAAAGAAAATTTTAAAGCCCCCTGTTAGGCCATCATCTACACGACATAGCCCTGAATTTTCCAATGCGCAGCTCTTTGCAAAAGAGAGATATTGGCAAGGAAAAGCTGTCTTGTACCTTTGCATTTTTCTCCCAAACGAAGGACACTAGAAAGAAAATTTTAAAGCCTCCTGTTAGGCCATCATCTACACGACATAGCCCTGAATTTTCCAATGCGCAGCTCTTTGCAAAAGAGAGATATTGGCAAGGAAAAGCTGTCTTGTACCATTGCATTTTTCTCCCAAACGAAGGACACTAGAAAGAAAATTTTAAAGCCTCCTGTTAGGCCATCATCTACACGACATAGCCCTGAATTTTCCAATGCGCAGCTCTTTGCAAAAGAGAGATATTGGCAAGGAAAAGCTGTCTTGTACCATTGCATTTTTCTCCCAAACGAAGGACACTAGAAAGAAAATGTTAAAGCCTCCTGTTAGGCCATCATCTACACGACATAGCCCTGAATTTTCCAATGCGCAGCTCTTTGCAAAAGAGAGATATTGGCAAGGAAAAGCTGTCTTGTACCTTTGCATTTTTCTCCCAAACGAAGGTCACTAGAAAGAAAATTTTAAAGCCCCCTGTTAGGCCATCATCTACACGACATAGCCCTGAATTTTCCAATGCGCAGCTCTTTGCAAAAGAGAGATATTGGCAAGGAAAAGCTGTCTTGTACCATTGCATTTTTCTCCCAAACGAAGGACACTAGAAAGAACATTTTAAAGCCTGCTGTTAGGCCATCATCTACACGACATAGCCCTGAATTTTCCAATGCGCAGCTCTTTGCAAAAGAGAGATATTGGCAAGGAAAAGCTGTCTTGTACCTTTGCATTTTTCTCCCAAACGAAGGTCACTAGAAAGAAAATTTTAAAGCCTCCTGTTAGGCCATCATCTACACGACATAGCCCTGAATTTTCCAATGCGTAGCTCTTTGCAAAAGAGAGATATTGGCAAGGAAAAGCTGTCTTGTACCTTTGCATTTTTCTCCCAAACGAAGGACACTAGAAAGAAAATTTTAAAGCCACCTGTTAGGCCATCATCTACACGACATAGCCCTGAATTTTCCAATGCGCAGCTCTTTGCAAAAGAGAGATATTGGCAAGGAAAAGCTGTCTTGTACCTTTGCATTTTTCTCCCAAACGAAGGACACTAGAAAGAAAATTTTAAAGCCTCCTGTTAGGCCATCATCTACACGACATAGCCCTGAATTTTCCAATGCGCAGCTCTTTGCAAAAGAGAGATATTGGCAAGGAAAAGCTGTCTTGTACCTTTGCATTTTTCTCCCAAACGAAGGACACTAGAAAGAAAATTTTAAAGCCTCCTGTTAGGCCATCATCTACACGACATAGCCCTGAATTTTCCAATGCGCAGCTCTTTGCAAAAGAGAGATATTGGCAAGGAAAAGCTGTCTTGTACCATTGCATTTTTCTCCCAAACGAAGGACACTAGAAAGAAAATTTTAAAGCCTCCTGTTAGGCCATCATCTACACGACATAGCCCTGAATTTTCCAAAGCGCAGCTCTTTGCAAAAGAGAGATATTGGCAAGGAAAAGCTGTCTTGTACCATTGCATTTTTCTCCCAAACGAAGGACACTAGAAAGAAAATGTTAAAGCCTCCTGTTAGGCCATCATCTACACGACATAGCCCTGAATTTTCCAATGCGCAGCTCTTTGCAAAAGAGAGATATTGGCAAGGAAAAGCTGTCTTGTACCTTTGCATTTTTCTCCCAAACGAAGGTCACTAGAAAGAAAATTTTAAAGCCTCCTGTTAGGCCATCATCTACACGACATAGCCCTGAATTTTCCAATGCGTAGCTCTTTGCAAAAGAGAGATATTGGCAAGGAAAAGCTGTCTTGTACCTTTGCATTTTTCTCCCAAACGAAGGACACTAGAAAGAAAATTTTAAAGCCACCTGTTAGGCCATCATCTACACGACATAGCCCTGAATTTTCCAAAGCGCAGCTCTTTGCAAAAGAGAGATATTGGCAAGGAAAAGCTGTCTTGTACCATTGCATTTTTCTCCCAAACGAAGGACACTAGAAAGAAAATGTTAAAGCCTCCTGTTAGGCCATCATCTACACGACATAGCCCTGAATTTTCCAATGCGCAGCTCTTTGCAAAAGAGAGATATTGGCAAGGAAAAGCTGTCTTGTACCTTTGCATTTTTCTCCCAAACGAAGGTCACTAGAAAGAAAATTTTAAAGCCTCCTGTTAGGCCATCATCTACACGACATAGCCCTGAATTTTCCAATGCGTAGCTCTTTGCAAAAGAGAGATATTGGCAAGGAAAAGCTGTCTTGTACCTTTGCATTTTTCTCCCAAACGAAGGACACTAGAAAGAAAATTTTAAAGCCACCTGTTAGGCCATCATCTACACGACATAGCCCTGAATTTTCCAATGCGCAGCTCTTTGCAAAAGAGAGATATTGGCAAGGAAAAGCTGTCTTGTACCTTTGCATTTTTCTCCCAAACGAAGGACACTAGAAAGAAAATTTTAAAGCCTCCTGTTAGGCCATCATCTACACGACATAGCCCTGAATTTTCCAATGCGCAGCTCTTTGCAAAAGAGAGATATTGGCAAGGAAAAGCTGTCTTGTACCTTTGCATTTTTCTCCCAAACGAAGGACACTAGAAAGAAAATTTTAAAGCCTCCTGTTAGGCCATCATCTACACGACATAGCCCTGAATTTTCCAAAGCGCAGCTCTTTGCAAAAGAGAGATATTGGCAAGGAAAAGCTGTCTTGTACCATTGCATTTTTCTCCCAAACGAAGGACACTAGAAAGAAAATTTTAAAGCCTCCTGTTAGGCCATCATCTACACGACATAGCCCTGAATTTTCCAAAGCGCAGCTCTTTGCAAAAGAGAGATATTGGCAAGGAAAAGCTGTCTTGTACCATTGCATTTTTCTCCCAAACGAAGGACACTAGAAAGAAAATGTTAAAGCCTCCTGCTAGGCCATCATCTACACGACATAGCCCTGAATTTTCCAATGCGCAGCTCTTTGCAAAAGAGAGATATTGGCAAGGAAAAGCTGTCTTGTACCTTTGCATTTTTCTCCCAAACGAAGGTCACTAGAAAGAAAATTTTAAAGCCTCCTGTTAGGCCATCATCTACACGACATAGCCCTGAATTTTCCAAAGCGTAGCTCTTTGCAAAAGAGAGATATTGGCAAGGAAAAGCTGTCTTGTACCTTTGCATTTTTCTCCCAAACGAAGGACGCTAGAAAGAAAATTTTAAAGCCTCCTGTTAGGCCGTCATCTACACGACATAGCCCTGAATTTTCCAATGCGCAGCTCTTTGCAAAAGAGAGATATTGGCAAGGAAAAGCTGTCTTGTACCATTGCATTTTTCTCCCAAACGAAGGACACTAGAAAGAAAATTTTAAAGCCTCCTGTTAGGCCATCATCTACACGACATAGCCCTGAATTTTCCAATGCGTAGCTCTTTGCAAAAGAGAGATATTGGCAAGGAAAAGCTGTCTTGTACCTTTGCATTTTTCTCCCAAACGAAGGACGCTAGAAAGAAAATTTTAAAGCCTCCTGTTAGGCCATCATCTACACGACATAGCCCTGAATTTTCCAATGCGCAGCTCTTTGCAAAAGAGAGATATTGGCAAGGAAAAGCTGTCTTGTACCTTTGCATTTTTCTCCCAAACGAAGGTCACTAGAAAGAAAATTTTAAAGCCTCCTGTTAGGCCATCATCTACACGACATAGCCCTGAATTTTCCAATGCGTAGCTCTTTGCAAAAGAGAGATATTTGCAAGGAAAAGCTGTCTTGTACCTTTGCATTTTTCTCCCAAACGAAGGACACTAGAAAGAAAATTTTAAAGCCCCCTGTTAGGCCATCATCTACACGACATAGCCCTGAATTTTCCAATGCGCAGCTCTTTGCAAAAGAGAGATATTGGCAAGGAAAAGCTGTCTTGTACCTTTGCATTTTTCTCCCAAACGAAGGACACTAGAAAGAAAATTTTAAAGCCTCCTGTTAGGCCATCATCTACACGACATAGCCCTGAATTTTCCAATGCGCAGCTCTTTGCAAAAGAGAGATATTGGCAAGGAAAAGCTGTCTTGTACCATTGCATTTTTCTCCCAAACGAAGGACACTAGAAAGAAAATTTTAAAGCCTCCTGTTAGGCCATCATCTACACGACATAGCCCTGAATTTTCCAATGCGCAGCTCTTTGCAAAAGAGAGATATTGGCAAGGAAAAGCTGTCTTGTACCATTGCATTTTTCTCCCAAACGAAGGACACTAGAAAGAAAATGTTAAAGCCTCCTGTTAGGCCATCATCTACACGACATAGCCCTGAATTTTCCAATGCGCAGCTCTTTGCAAAAGAGAGATATTGGCAAGGAAAAGCTGTCTTGTACCTTTGCATTTTTCTCCCAAACGAAGGTCACTAGAAAGAAAATTTTAAAGCCCCCTGTTAGGCCATCATCTACACGACATAGCCCTGAATTTTCCAATGCGCAGCTCTTTGCAAAAGAGAGATATTGGCAAGGAAAAGCTGTCTTGTACCATTGCATTTTTCTCCCAAACGAAGGACACTAGAAAGAACATTTTAAAGCCTGCTGTTAGGCCATCATCTACACGACATAGCCCTGAATTTTCCAATGCGCAGCTCTTTGCAAAAGAGAGATATTGGCAAGGAAAAGCTGTCTTGTACCTTTGCATTTTTCTCCCAAACGAAGGTCACTAGAAAGAAAATTTTAAAGCCTCCTGTTAGGCCATCATCTACACGACATAGCCCTGAATTTTCCAATGCGTAGCTCTTTGCAAAAGAGAGATATTTGCAAGGAAAAGCTGTCTTGTACCTTTGCATTTTTCTCCCAAACGAAGGACACTAGAAAGAAAATTTTAAAGCCTCCTGTTAGGCCATCATCTACACGACATAGCCCTGAATTTTCCAATGCGCAGCTCTTTGCAAAAGAGAGATATTGGCAAGGAAAAGCTGTCTTGTACCTTTGCATTTTTCTCCCAAACGAAGGACACTAGAAAGAAAATTTTAAAGCCTCCTGTTAGGCCATCATCTACACGACATAGCCCTGAATTTTCCAATGCGCAGCTCTTTGCAAAAGAGAGATATTGGCAAGGAAAAGCTGTCTTGTACCATTGCATTTTTCTCCCAAACGAAGGACACTAGAAAGAAAATTTTAAAGCCTCCTGTTAGGCCATCATCTACACGACATAGCCCTGAATTTTCCAAAGCGCAGCTCTTTGCAAAAGAGAGATATTGGCAAGGAAAAGCTGTCTTGTACCATTGCATTTTTCTCCCAAACGAAGGACACTAGAAAGAAAATGTTAAAGACTCCTGTTAGGCCATCATCTACACGACATAGCCCTGAATTTTCCAATGCGCAGCTCTTTGCAAAAGAGAGATATTGGCAAGGAAAAGCTGTCTTGTACCTTTGCATTTTTCTCCCAAACGAAGGTCACTTGAAAGAAAATTTTAAAGCCTCCTGTTAGGCCATCATCTACACGACATAGCCCTGAATTTTCCAATGCGTAGCTCTTTGCAAAAGAGAGATATTGGCAAGGAAAAGCTGTCTTGTACCTTTGCATTTTTCTCCCAAACGAAGGACACTAGAAAGAAAATTTTAAAGCCACCTGTTAGGCCATCATCTACACGACATAGCCCTGAATTTTCCAATGCGCAGCTCTTTGCAAAAGAGAGATATTGGCAAGGAAAAGCTGTCTTGTACCTTTGCATTTTTCTCCCAAACGAAGGACACTAGAAAGAAAATTTTAAAGCCTCCTGTTAGGCCATCATCTACACGACATAGCCCTGAATTTTCCAATGCGCAGCTCTTTGCAAAAGAGAGATATTGGCAAGGAAAAGCTGTCTTGTACCTTTGCATTTTTCTCCCAAACGAAGGACACTAGAAAGAAAATTTTAAAGCCTCCTGTTAGGCCATCATCTACACGACATAGCCCTGAATTTTCCAATGCGCAGCTCTTTGCAAAAGAGAGATATTGGCAAGGAAAAGCTGTCTTGTACCATTGCATTTTTCTCCCAAACGAAGGACACTAGAAAGAAAATTTTAAAGCCTCCTGTTAGGCCATCATCTACACGACATAGCCCTGAATTTTCCAAAGCGCAGCTCTTTGCAAAAGAGAGATATTGGCAAGGAAAAGCTGTCTTGTACCATTGCATTTTTCTCCCAAACGAAGGACACTAGAAAGAAAATGTTAAAGCCTCCTGTTAGGCCATCATCTACACGACATAGCCCTGAATTTTCCAATGCGCAGCTCTTTGCAAAAGAGAGATATTGGCAAGGAAAAGCTGTCTTGTACCTTTGCATTTTTCTCCCAAACGAAGGTCACTAGAAAGAAAATTTTAAAGCCTCCTGTTAGGCCATCATCTACACGACATAGCCCTGAATTTTCCAATGCGTAGCTCTTTGCAAAAGAGAGATATTGGCAAGGAAAAGCTGTCTTGTACCTTTGCATTTTTCTCCCAAACGAAGGACACTAGAAAGAAAATTTTAAAGCCACCTGTTAGGCCATCATCTACACGACATAGCCCTGAATTTTCCAATGTGCAGCTCTTTGCAAAAGAGAGATATTGGCAAGGAAAAGCTGTCTTGTACCTTTGCATTTTTCTCCCAAACGAAGGAAACTAGAAAGAAAATTTTAAAGCCTCCTGTTAGGCCGTCATCTACACGACATAGCCCTGAATTTTCCAATGCGCAGCTCTTTGCAAAAGAGAGATATTGGCAAGGAAAAGCTGTCTTGTACCATTGCATTTTTCTCCCAAACGAAGGACACTAGAAAGAAAATTTTAAAGCCTCCTGTTAGGCCATCATCTACACGACATAGCCCTGAATTTTCCAATGCGTAGCTCTTTGCAAAAGAGAGATATTGGCAAGGAAAAGCTGTCTTGTACCTTTGCATTTTTCTCCCAAACGAAGGACGCTAGAAAGAAAATTTTAAAGCCTCCTGTTAGGCCATCATCTACACGACATAGCCCTGAATTTTCCAATGCGCAGCTCTTTGCAAAAGAGAGATATTGGCAAGGAAAAGCTGTCTTGTACCTTTGCATTTTTCTCCCAAACGAAGGAAACTAGAAAGAAAATTTTAAAGCCTCCTGTTAGGCCGTCATCTACACGACATAGCCCTGAATTTTCCAATGCGCAGCTCTTTGCAAAAGAGAGATATTGGCAAGGAAAAGCTGTCTTGTACCATTGCATTTTTCTCCCAAACGAAGGACACTAGAAAGAAAATTTTAAAGCCTCCTGTTAGGCCATCATCTACACGACATAGCCCTGAATTTTCCAATGCGTAGCTCTTTGCAAAAGAGAGATATTTGCAAGGAAAAGCTGTCTTGTACCTTTGCATTTTTCTCCCAAACGAAGGACACTAGAAAGAAAATTTTAAAGCCTCCTGTTAGGCCATCATCTACACGACATAGCCCTGAATTTTCCAATGCGCAGCTCTTTGCAAAAGAGAGATATTGGCAAGGAAAAGCTGTCTTGTACCATTGCATTTTTCTCCCAAACGAAGGACACTAGAAAGAAAATTTTAAAGCCTCCTGTTAGGCCATCATCTACACGACATAGCCCTGAATTTTCCAATGCGCAGCTCTTTGCAAAAGAGAGATATTGGCAAGGAAAAGCTGTCTTGTACCATTGCATTTTTCTCCCAAACGAAGGACACTAGAAAGAAAATTTTAAAGCCTCCTGTTAGGCCATCATCTACACGACATAGCCCTGAATTTTCCAAAGCGCAGCTCTTTGCAAAAGAGAGATATTGGCAAGGAAAAGCTGTCTTGTACCATTGCATTTTTCTCCCAAACGAAGGACACTAGAAAGAAAATGTTAAAGCCTCCTGTTAGGCCATCATCTACACGACATAGCCCTGAATTTTCCAATGCGCAGCTCTTTGCAAAAGAGAGATATTGGCAAGGAAAAGCTGTCTTGTACCTTTGCATTTTTCTCCCAAACGAAGGTCACTAGAAAGAAAATTTTAAAGCCTCCTGTTAGGCCATCATCTACACGACATAGCCCTGAATTTTCCAATGCGTAGCTCTTTGCAAAAGAGAGATATTGGCAAGGAAAAGCTGTCTTGTACCTTTGCATTTTTCTCCCAAACGAAGGACACTAGAAAGAAAATTTTAAAGCCACCTGTTAGGCCATCATCTACACGACATAGCCCTGAATTTTCCAATGCGCAGCTCTTTGCACAAGAGAGATATTGGCAAGGAAAAGCTGTCTTGTACCTTTGCATTTTTCTCCCAAACGAAGGACACTAGAAAGAAAATTTTAAAGCCTCCTGTTAGGCCATCATCTACACGACATAGCCCTGAATTTTCCAATGCGCAGCTCTTTGCAAAAGAGAGATATTGGCAAGGAAAAGCTGTCTTGTACCTTTGCATTTTTCTCCCAAACGAAGGAAACTAGAAAGAAAATTTTAAAGCCTCCTGTTAGGCCATCATCTACACGACATAGCCCTGAATTTTCCAATGCGCAGCTCTTTGCAAAAGAGAGATATTGGCAAGGAAAAGCTGTCTTGTACCATTGCATTTTTCTCCCAAACGAAGGACACTAGAAAGAAAATTTTAAAGCCTCCTGTTAGGCCATCATCTACACGACATAGCCCTGAATTTTCCAAAGCGCAGCTCTTTGCAAAAGAGAGATATTGGCAAGGAAAAGCTGTCTTGTACCATTGCATTTTTCTCCCAAACGAAGGACACTAGAAAGAAAATGTTAAAGCCTCCTGTTAGGCCATCATCTACACGACATAGCCCTGAATTTTCCAATGCGCAGCTCTTTGCAAAAGAGAGATATTGGCAAGGAAAAGCTGTCTTGTACCTTTGCATTTTTCTCCCAAACGAAGGTCACTAGAAAGAAAATTTTAAAGCCTCCTGTTAGGCCATCATCTACACGACATAGCCCTGAATTTTCCAATGCGTAGCTCTTTGCAAAAGAGAGATATTGGCAAGGAAAAGCTGTCTTGTACCTTTGCATTTTTCTCCCAAACGAAGGACACTAGAAAGAAAATTTTAAAGCCACCTGTTAGGCCATCATCTACACGACATAGCCCTGAATTTTCCAATGCGCAGCTCTTTGCAAAAGAGAGATATTGGCAAGGAAAAGCTGTCTTGTACCTTTGCATTTTTCTCCCAAACGAAGGAAACTAGAAAGAAAATTTTAAAGCCTCCTGTTAGGCCGTCATCTACACGACATAGCCCTGAATTTTCCAATGCGCAGCTCTTTGCAAAAGAGAGATATTGGCAAGGAAAAGCTGTCTTGTACCATTGCATTTTTCTCCCAAACGAAGGACACTAGAAAGAAAATTTTAAAGCCTCCTGTTAGGCCATCATCTACACGACATAGCCCTGAATTTTCCAATGCGTAGCTCTTTGCAAAAGAGAGATATTGGCAAGGAAAAGCTGTCTTGTACCTTTGCATTTTTCTCCCAAACGAAGGACGCTAGAAAGAAAATTTTAAAGCCTCCTGTTAGGCCATCATCTACACGACATAGCCCTGAATTTTCCAATGCGCAGCTCTTTGCAAAAGAGAGATATTGGCAAGGAAAAGCTGTCTTGTACCTTTGCATTTTTCTCCCAAACGAAGGAAACTAGAAAGAAAATTTTAAAGCCTCCTGTTAGGCCGTCATCTACACGACATAGCCCTGAATTTTCCAATGCGCAGCTCTTTGCAAAAGAGAGATATTGGCAAGGAAAAGCTGTCTTGTACCATTGCATTTTTCTCCCAAACGAAGGACACTAGAAAGAAAATTTTAAAGCCTCCTGTTAGGCCATCATCTACACGACATAGCCCTGAATTTTCCAATGCGTAGCTCTTTGCAAAAGAGAGATATTGGCAAGGAAAAGCTGTCTTGTACCTTTGCATTTTTCTCCCAAACGAAGGACGCTAGAAAGAAAATTTTAAAGCCTCCTGTTAGGCCATCATCTACACGACATAGCCCTGAATTTTCCAATGCGCAGCTCTTTGCAAAAGAGAGATATTGGCAAGGAAAAGCTGTCTTGTACCATTGCATTTTTCTCCCAAACGAAGGACACTAGAAAGAAAATGTTAAAGCCTCCTGTTAGGCCATCATCTACACGACATAGCCCTGAATTTTCCAATGCGCAGCTCTTTGCAAAAGAGAGATATTGGCAAGGAAAAGCTGTCTTGTACCTTTGCATTTTTCTCCCAAACGAAGGTCACTAGAAAGAAAATTTTAAAGCCCCCTGTTAGGCCATCATCTACACGACATAGCCCTGAATTTTCCAATGCGCAGCTCTTTGCAAAAGAGAGATATTGGCAAGGAAAAGCTGTCTTGTACCATTGCATTTTTCTCCCAAACGAAGGACACTAGAAAGAACATTTTAAAGCCTGCTGTTAGGCCATCATCTACACGACATAGCCCTGAATTTTCCAATGCGCAGCTCTTTGCAAAAGAGAGATATTGGCAAGGAAAAGCTGTCTTGTACCTTTGCATTTTTCTCCCAAACGAAGGTCACTAGAAAGAAAATTTTAAAGCCTCCTGTTAGGCCATCATCTACACGACATAGCCCTGAATTTTCCAATGCGTAGCTCTTTGCAAAAGAGAGATATTTGCAAGGAAAAGCTGTCTTGTACCTTTGCATTTTTCTCCCAAACGAAGGACACTAGAAAGAAAATTTTAAAGCCTCCTGTTAGGCCATCATCTACACGACATAGCCCTGAATTTTCCAATGCGCAGCTCTTTGCAAAAGAGAGATATTGGCAAGGAAAAGCTGTCTTGTACCTTTGCATTTTTCTCCCAAACGAAGGACACTAGAAAGAAAATTTTAAAGCCTCCTGTTAGGCCATCATCTACACGACATAGCCCTGAATTTTCCAATGCGCAGCTCTTTGCAAAAGAGAGATATTGGCAAGGAAAAGCTGTCTTGTACCATTGCATTTTTCTTCCAAACGAAGGACACTAGAAAGAAAATTTTAAAGCCTCCTGTTAGGCCATCATCTACACGACATAGCCCTGAATTTTCCAAAGCGCAGCTCTTTGCAAAAGAGAGATATTGGCAAGGAAAAGCTGTCTTGTACCATTGCATTTTTCTCCCAAACGAAGGACACTAGAAAGAAAATGTTAAAGCCTCCTGTTAGGCCATCATCTACACGACATAGCCCTGAATTTTCCAATGCGCAGCTCTTTGCAAAAGAGAGATATTGGCAAGGAAAAGCTGTCTTGTACCTTTGCATTTTTCTCCCAAACGAAGGTCACTTGAAAGAAAATTTTAAAGCCTCCTGTTAGGCCATCATCTACACGACATAGCCCTGAATTTTCCAATGCGTAGCTCTTTGCAAAAGAGAGATATTGGCAAGGAAAAGCTGTCTTGTACCTTTGCATTTTTCTCCCAAACGAAGGACACTAGAAAGAAAATTTTAAAGCCACCTGTTAGGCCATCATCTACACGACATAGCCCTGAATTTTCCAATGCGCAGCTCTTTGCAAAAGAGAGATATTGGCAAGGAAAAGCTGTCTTGTACCTTTGCATTTTTCTCCCAAACGAAGGACACTAGAAAGAAAATTTTAAAGCCTCCTGTTAGGCCATCATCTACACGACATAGCCCTGAATTTACCAATGCGCAGCTCTTTGCAAAAGAGAGATATTGGCAAGGAAAAGCTGTCTTGTACCTTTGCATTTTTCTCCCAAACGAAGGACACTAGAAAGAAAATTTTAAAGCCTCCTGTTAGGCCATCATCTACACGACATAGCCCTGCATTTTCCAATGCGCAGCTCTTTGCAAAAGAGAGATATTGGCAAGGAAAAGCTGTCTTGTACCATTGCATTTTTCTCCCAAACGAAGGACACTAGAAAGAAAATTTTAAAGCCTCCTGTTAGGCCATCATCTACACGACATAGCCCTGAATTTTCCAAAGCGCAGCTCTTTGCAAAAGAGAGATATTGGCAAGGAAAAGCTGTCTTGTACCATTGCATTTTTCTCCCAAACGAAGGACACTAGAAAGAAAATGTTAAAGCCTCCTGTTAGGCCATCATCTACACGACATAGCCCTGAATTTTCCAATGCGCAGCTCTTTGCAAAAGAGAGATATTGGCAAGGAAAAGCTGTCTTGTACCTTTGCATTTTTCTCCCAAACGAAGGTCACTAGAAAGAAAATTTTAAAGCCTCCTGTTAGGCCATCATCTACACGACATAGCCCTGAATTTTCCAATGCGTAGCTCTTTGCAAAAGAGAGATATTGGCAAGGAAAAGCTGTCTTGTACCTTTGCATTTTTCTCCCAAACGAAGGACACTAGAAAGAAAATTTTAAAGCCACCTGTTAGGCCATCATCTACACGACATAGCCCTGAATTTTCCAATGCGCAGCTCTTTGCAAAAGAGAGATATTGGCAAGGAAAAGCTGTCTTGTACCTTTGCATTTTTCTCCCAAACGAAGGAAACTAGAAAGAAAATTTTAAAGCCTCCTGTTAGGCCGTCATCTACACGACATAGCCCTGAATTTTCCAATGCGCAGCTCTTTGCAAAAGAGAGATATTGGCAAGGAAAAGCTGTCTTGTACCATTGCATTTTTCTCCCAAACGAAGGACACTAGAAAGAAAATTTTAAAGCCTCCTGTTAGGCCATCATCTACACGACATAGCCCTGAATTTTCCAATGCGTAGCTCTTTGCAAAAGAGAGATATTGGCAAGGAAAAGCTGTCTTGTACCTTTGCATTTTTCTCCCAAACGAAGGACGCTAGAAAGAAAATTTTAAAGCCTCCTGTTAGGCCATCATCTACACGACATAGCCCTGAATTTTCCAATGCGCAGCTCTTTGCAAAAGAGAGATATTGGCAAGGAAAAGCTGTCTTGTACCTTTGCATTTTTCTCCCAAACGAAGGAAACTAGAAAGAAAATTTTAAAGCCTCCTGTTAGGCCGTCATCTACACGACATAGCCCTGAATTTTCCAATGCGCAGCTCTTTGCAAAAGAGAGATATTGGCAAGGAAAAGCTGTCTTGTACCATTGCATTTTTCTCCCAAACGAAGGACACTAGAAAGAAAATTTTAAAGCCTCCTGTTAGGCCATCATCTACACGACATAGCCCTGAATTTTCCAATGCGTAGCTCTTTGCAAAAGAGAGATATTGGCAAGGAAAAGCTGTCTTGTACCTTTGCATTTTTCTCCCAAACGAAGGACGCTAGAAAGAAAATTTTAAAGCCTCCTGTTAGGCCATCATCTACACGACATAGCCCTGAATTTTCCAATGCGCAGCTCTTTGCAAAAGAGAGATATTGGCAAGGAAAAGCTGTCTTGTACCTTTGCATTTTTCTCCCAAACGAAGGTCACTAGAAAGAAAATTTTAAAGCCTCCTGTTAGGCCATCATCTACACGACATAGCCCTGAATTTTCCAATGCGCAGCTCTTTGCAAAAGAGAGATATTGGCAAGGAAAAGCTGTCTTGTACCTTTGCATTTTTCTCCCAAACGAAGGTCACTTGAAAGAAAATTTTAAAGCCTCCTGTTAGGCCATCATCTACACGACATAGCCCTGAATTTTCCAATGCGTAGCTCTTTGCAAAAGAGAGATATTGGCAAGGAAAAGCTGTCTTGTACCTTTGCATTTTTCTCCCAAACGAAGGACACTAGAAAGAAAATTTTAAAGCCACCTGTTAGGCCATCATCTACACGACATAGCCCTGAATTTTCCAATGCGCAGCTCTTTGCAAAAGAGAGATATTGGCAAGGAAAAGCTGTCTTGTACCTTTGCATTTTTCTCCCAAACGAAGGACACTAGAAAGAAAATTTTAAAGCCTCCTGTTAGGCCATCATCTACACGACATAGCCCTGAATTTACCAATGCGCAGCTCTTTGCAAAAGAGAGATATTGGCAAGGAAAAGCTGTCTTGTACCTTTGCATTTTTCTCCCAAACGAAGGACACTAGAAAGAAAATTTTAAAGCCTCCTGTTAGGCCATCATCTACACGACATAGCCCTGCATTTTCCAATGCGCAGCTCTTTGCAAAAGAGAGATATTGGCAAGGAAAAGCTGTCTTGTACCATTGCATTTTTCTCCCAAACGAAGGACACTAGAAAGAAAATTTTAAAGCCTCCTGTTAGGCCATCATCTACACGACATAGCCCTGAATTTTCCAAAGCGCAGCTCTTTGCAAAAGAGAGATATTGGCAAGGAAAAGCTGTCTTGTACCATTGCATTTTTCTCCCAAACGAAGGACACTAGAAAGAAAATGTTAAAGCCTCCTGTTAGGCCATCATCTACACGACATAGCCCTGAATTTTCCAATGCGCAGCTCTTTGCAAAAGAGAGATATTGGCAAGGAAAAGCTGTCTTGTACCTTTGCATTTTTCTCCCAAACGAAGGTCACTAGAAAGAAAATTTTAAAGCCTCCTGTTAGGCCATCATCTACACGACATAGCCCTGAATTTTCCAATGCGTAGCTCTTTGCAAAAGAGAGATATTGGCAAGGAAAAGCTGTCTTGTACCTTTGCATTTTTCTCCCAAACGAAGGACACTAGAAAGAAAATTTTAAAGCCACCTGTTAGGCCATCATCTACACGACATAGCCCTGAATTTTCCAATGCGCAGCTCTTTGCAAAAGAGAGATATTGGCAAGGAAAAGCTGTCTTGTACCTTTGCATTTTTCTCCCAAACGAAGGAAACTAGAAAGAAAATTTTAAAGCCTCCTGTTAGGCCGTCATCTACACGACATAGCCCTGAATTTTCCAATGCGCAGCTCTTTGCAAAAGAGAGATATTGGCAAGGAAAAGCTGTCCTGTACCATTGCATTTTTCTCCCAAACGAAGGACACTAGAAAGAAAATTTTAAAGCCTCCTGTTAGGCCATCATCTACACGACATAGCCCTGAATTTTCCAATGCGTAGCTCTTTGCAAAAGAGAGATATTGGCAAGGAAAAGCTGTCTTGTACCTTTGCATTTTTCTCCCAAACGAAGGACGCTAGAAAGAAAATTTTAAAGCCTCCTGTTAGGCCATCATCTACACGACATAGCCCTGAATTTTCCAATGCGCAGCTCTTTGCAAAAGAGAGATATTGGCAAGGAAAAGCTGTCTTGTACCTTTGCATTTTTCTCCCAAACGAAGGAAACTAGAAAGAAAATTTTAAAGCCTCCTGTTAGGCCGTCATCTACACGACATAGCCCTGAATTTTCCAATGCGCAGCTCTTTGCAAAAGAGAGATATTGGCAAGGAAAAGCTGTCTTGTACCATTGCATTTTTCTCCCAAACGAAGGACACTAGAAAGAAAATTTTAAAGCCTCCTGTTAGGCCATCATCTACACGACATAGCCCTGAATTTTCCAATGCGTAGCTCTTTGCAAAAGAGAGATATTGGCAAGGAAAAGCTGTCTTGTACCTTTGCATTTTTCTCCCAAACGAAGGACGCTAGAAAGAAAATTTTAAAGCCTCCTGTTAGGCCATCATCTACACGACATAGCCCTGAATTTTCCAATGCGCAGCTCTTTGCAAAAGAGAGATATTGGCAAGGAAAAGCTGTCTTGTACCTTTGCATTTTTCTCCCAAACGAAGGTCACTAGAAAGAAAATTTTAAAGCCTCCTGTTAGGCCATCATCTACACGACATAGCCCTGAATTTTCCAATGCGCAGCTCTTTGCAAAAGAGAGATATTGGCAAGGAAAAGCTGTCTTGTACCATTGCATTTTTCTCCCAAACGAAGGACACTAGAAAGAAAATTTTAAAGCCTCCTGTTAGGCCATCATCTACACGACATAGCCCTGAATTTTCCAATGCGTAGCTCTTTGCAAAAGAGAGATATTGGCAAGGAAAAGCTGTCTTGTACCTTTGCATTTTTCTCCCAAACGAAGGACACTAGAAAGAAAATTTTAAAGCCACCTGTTAGGCCATCATCTACACGACATAGCCCTGAATTTTCCAATGCGCAGCTCTTTGCAAAAGAGAGATATTGGCAAGGAAAAGCTGTCTTGTACCTTTGCATTTTTCTCCCAAACGAAGGACACTAGAAAGAAAATTTTAAAGCCTCCTGTTAGGCCATCATCTACACGACATAGCCCTGAATTTTCCAATGCGCAGCTCTTTGCAAAAGAGAGATATTGGCAAGGAAAAGCTGTCTTGTACCTTTGCATTTTTCTCCCAAACGAAGGACACTAGAAAGAAAATTTTAAATCCTCCTGTTAGGCCATCATCTACACGACATAGCCCTGAATTTTCCAATGCGCAGCTCTTTGCAAAAGAGAGATATTGGCAAGGAAAAGCTGTCTTGTACCATTGCATTTTTCTCCCAAACGAAGGACACTAGAAAGAAAATTTTAAAGCCTCCTGTTAGGCCATCATCTACACGACATAGCCCTGAATTTTCCAAAGCGCAGCTCTTTGCAAAAGAGAGATATTGGCAAGGAAAAGCTGTCTTGTACCATTGCATTTTTCTCCCAAACGAAGGACACTAGAAAGAAAATGTTAAAGCCTCCTGTTAGGCCATCATCTACACGACATAGCCCTGAATTTTCCAATGCGCAGCTCTTTGCAAAAGAGAGATATTGGCAAGGAAAAGCTGTCTTGTACCTTTGCATTTTTCTCCCAAACGAAGGTCACTAGAAAGAAAATTTTAAAGCCTCCTGTTAGGCCATCATCTACACGACATAGCCCTGAATTTTCCAATGCGTAGCTCTTTGCAAAAGAGAGATATTGGCAAGGAAAAGCTGTCTTGTACCTTTGCATTTTTCTCCCAAACGAAGGACACTAGAAAGAAAATTTTAAAGCCACCTGTTAGGCCATCATCTACACGACATAGCCCTGAATTTTCCAATGCGCAGCTCTTTGCAAAAGAGAGATATTGGCAAGGAAAAGCTGTCTTGTACCTTTGCATTTTTCTCCCAAACGAAGGAAACTAGAAAGAAAATTTTAAAGCCTCCTGTTAGGCCGTCATCTACACGACATAGCCCTGAATTTTCCAATGCGCAGCTCTTTGCAAAAGAGAGATATTGGCAAGGAAAAGCTGTCTTGTACCATTGCATTTTTCTCCCAAACGAAGGACACTAGAAAGAAAATTTTAAAGCCTCCTGTTAGGCCATCATCTACACGACATAGCCCTGAATTTTCCAATGCGTAGCTCTTTGCAAAAGAGAGATATTGGCAAGGAAAAGCTGTCTTGTACCTTTGCATTTTTCTCCCAAACGAAGGACGCTAGAAAGAAAATTTTAAAGCCTCCTGTTAGGCCATCATCTACACGACATAGCCCTGAATTTTCCAATGCGCAGCTCTTTGCAAAAGAGAGATATTGGCAAGGAAAAGCTGTCTTGTACCTTTGCATTTTTCTCCCAAACGAAGGAAACTAGAAAGAAAATTTTAAAGCCTCCTGTTAGGCCATCATCTACACGACATAGCCCTGAATTTTCCAATGCGTAGCTCTTTGCAAAAGAGAGATATTGGCAAGGAAAAGCTGTCTTGTACCTTTGCATTTTTCTCCCAAACGAAGGACGCTAGAAAGAAAATTTTAAAGCCTCCTGTTAGGCCATCATCTACACGACATAGCCCTGAATTTTCCAATGCGCAGCTCTTTGCAAAAGAGAGATATTGGCAAGGAAAAGCTGTCTTGTACCTTTGCATTTTTCTCCCAAACGAAGGTCACTAGAAAGAAAATTTTAAAGCCTCCTGTTAGGCCATCATCTACACGACATAGCCCTGAATTTTCCAATGCGCAGCTCTTTGCAAAAGAGAGATATTGGCAAGGAAAAGCTGTCTTGTACCTTTGCATTTTTCTCCCAAACGAAGGTCACTAGAAAGAAAATTTTAAAGCCTCCTGTTAGGCCATCATCTACACGACATAGCCCTGAATTTTCCAATGCGCAGCTCTTTGCAAAAGAGAGATATTGGCAAGGAAAAGCTGTCTTGTACCTTTGCATTTTTCTCCCAAACGAAGGACACTAGAAAGAAAATTTTAAAGCCTCCTGTTAGGCCATCATCTACACGACATAGCCCTGAATTTTCCAATGCGCAGCTCTTTGCAAAAGAGAGATATTGGCAAGGAAAAGCTGTCTTGTACCATTGCATTTTTCTCCCAAACGAAGGACACTAGAAAGAAAATTTTAAAGCCTCCTGTTAGGCCATCATCTACACGACATAGCCCTGAATTTTCCAATGCGCAGCTCTTTGCAAAAGAGAGATATTGGCAAGGAAAAGCTGTCTTGTACCTTTGCATTTTTCTCCCAAACGAAGGACACTAGAAAGAAAATTTTAAAGCCTCCTGTTAGGCCATCATCTACACGACATAGCCCTGAATTTTCCAATGCGCAGCTCTTTGCAAAAGAGAGATATTGGCAAGGAAAAGCTGTCTTGTACCATTGCATTTTTCTCCCAAACGAAGGACACTAGAAAGAAAATTTTAAAGCCTCCTGTTAGGCCATCATCTACACGACATAGCCCTGAATTTTCCAAAGCGCAGCTCTTTGCAAAAGAGAGATATTGGCAAGGAAAAGCTGTCTTGTACCATTGCATTTTTCTCCCAAACGAAGGACACTAGAAAGAAAATGTTAAAGCCTCCTGTTAGGCCATCATCTACACGACATAGCCCTGAATTTTCCAATGCGCAGCTCTTTGCAAAAGAGAGATATTGGCAAGGAAAAGCTGTCTTGTACCTTTGCATTTTTCTCCCAAACGAAGGTCACTAGAAAGAAAATTTTAAAGCCTCCTGTTAGGCCATCATCTACACGACATAGCCCTGAATTTTCCAATGCGTAGCTCTTTGCAAAAGAGAGATATTGGCAAGGAAAAGCTGTCTTGTACCTTTGCATTTTTCTCCCAAACGAAGGACACTAGAAAGAAAATTTTAAAGCCACCTGTTAGGCCATCATCTACACGACATAGCCCTGAATTTTCCAATGCGCAGCTCTTTGCAAAAGAGAGATATTGGCAAGGAAAAGCTGTCTTGTACCTTTGCATTTTTCTCCCAAACGAAGGAAACTAGAAAGAAAATTTTAAAGCCTCCTGTTAGGCCGTCATCTACACGACATAGCCCTGAATTTTCCAATGCGCAGCTCTTTGCAAAAGAGAGATATTGGCAAGGAAAAGCTGTCTTGTACCATTGCATTTTTCTCCCAAACGAAGGACACTAGAAAGAAAATTTTAAAGCCTCCTGTTAGGCCATCATCTACACGACATAGCCCTGAATTTTCCAATGCGTAGCTCTTTGCAAAAGAGAGATATTGGCAAGGAAAAGCTGTCTTGTACCTTTGCATTTTTCTCCCAAACGAAGGACGCTAGAAAGAAAATTTTAAAGCCTCCTGTTAGGCCATCATCTACACGACATAGCCCTGAATTTTCCAATGCGCAGCTCTTTGCAAAAGAGAGATATTGGCAAGGAAAAGCTGTCTTGTACCTTTGCATTTTTCTCCCAAACGAAGGAAACTAGAAAGAAAATTTTAAAGCCTCCTGTTAGGCCATCATCTACACGACATAGCCCTGAATTTTCCAATGCGTAGCTCTTTGCAAAAGAGAGATATTGGCAAGGAAAAGCTGTCTTGTACCTTTGCATTTTTCTCCCAAACGAAGGACGCTAGAAAGAAAATTTTAAAGCCTCCTGTTAGGCCATCATCTACACGACATAGCCCTGAATTTTCCAATGCGCAGCTCTTTGCAAAAGAGAGATATTGGCAAGGAAAAGCTGTCTTGTACCTTTGCATTTTTCTCCCAAACGAAGGTCACTAGAAAGAAAATTTTAAAGCCTCCTGTTAGGCCATCATCTACACGACATAGCCCTGAATTTTCCAATGCGCAGCTCTTTGCAAAAGAGAGATATTGGCAAGGAAAAGCTGTCTTGTACCTTTGCATTTTTCTCCCAAACGAAGGTCACTAGAAAGAAAATTTTAAAGCCTCCTGTTAGGCCATCATCTACACGACATAGCCCTGAATTTTCCAATGCGCAGCTCTTTGCAAAAGAGAGATATTGGCAAGGAAAAGCTGTCTTGTACCTTTGCATTTTTCTCCCAAACGAAGGACACTAGAAAGAAAATTTTAAAGCCTCCTGTTAGGCCATCATCTACACGACATAGCCCTGAATTTTCCAATGCGCAGCTCTTTGCAAAAGAGAGATATTGGCAAGGAAAAGCTGTCTTGTACCATTGCATTTTTCTCCCAAACGAAGGACACTAGAAAGAAAATTTTAAAGCCTCCTGTTAGGCCATCATCTACACGACATAGCCCTGAATTTTCCAATGCGCAGCTCTTTGCAAAAGAGAGATATTGGCAAGGAAAAGCTGTCTTGTACCTTTGCATTTTTCTCCCAAACGAAGGACACTAGAAAGAAAATTTTAAAGCCTCCTGTTAGGCCATCATCTACACGACATAGCCCTGAATTTTCCAATGCGCAGCTCTTTGCAAAAGAGAGATATTGGCAAGGAAAAGCTGTCTTGTACCATTGCATTTTTCTCCCAAACGAAGGACACTAGAAAGAAAATTTTAAAGCCTCCTGTTAGGCCATCATCTACACGACATAGCCCTGAATTTTCCAATGCGCAGCTCTTTGCAAAAGAGAGATATTGGCAAGGAAAAGCTGTCTTGTACCATTGCATTTTTCTCCCAAACGAAGGACACTAGAAAGAAAATGTTAAAGCCTCCTGTTAGGCCATCATCTACACGACATAGCCCTGAATTTTCCAATGCGCAGCTCTTTGCAAAAGAGAGATATTGGCAAGGAAAAGCTGTCTTGTACCATTGCATTTTTCTCCCAAACGAAGGACACTAGAAAGAACATTTTAAAGCCTGCTGTTAGGCCATCATCTACACGACATAGCCCTGAATTTTCCAATGCGCAGCTCTTTGCAAAAGAGAGATATTGGCAAGGAAAAGCTGTCTTGTACCATTGCATTTTTCTCCCAAACGAAGGACACTAGAAAGAACATTTTAAAGCCTGCTGTTAGGCCATCATCTACACGACATAGCCCTGAATTTTCCAATGCGCAGCTCTTTGCAAAAGAGAGATATTGGCAAGGAAAAGCTGTCTTGTACCTTTGCATTTTTCTCCCAAACGAAGGTCACTAGAAAGAACATTTTAAAGCCTCCTGTTAGGCCATCATCTACACGACATAGCCCTGAATTTTCCAATGCGTAGCTCTTTGCAAAAGAGAGATATTTGCAAGGAAAAGCTGTCTTGTACCTTTGCATTTTTCTCCCAAACGAAGGATACTAGAAAGAAAATTTTAAAGCCTCCTGTTAGGCCATCATCTACACGACATAGCCCTGAATTTTCCAATGCGCAGCTCTTTGCAAAAGAGAGATATTGGCAAGGAAAAGCTGTCTTGTACCATTGCATTTTTCTCCCAAACGAAGGACACTAGAAAGAAAATTTTAAAGCCTCCTGTTAGGCCATCATCTACACGACATAGCCCTGAATTTTCCAATGCGCAGCTCTTTGCAAAAGAGAGATATTGGCAAGGAAAAGCTGTCTTGTACCATTGCATTTTTCTCCCAAACGAAGGACACTAGAAAGAAAATTTTAAAGCCTCCTGTTAGGCCATCATCTACACGACATAGCCCTGAATTTTCCAATGCGTAGCTCTTTGCAAAAGAGAGATATTGGCAAGGAAAAGCTGTCTTGTACCTTTGCATTTTTCTCCCAAACGAAGGACACTAGAAAGAAAATTTTAAAGCCTCCTGTTAGGCCATCATCTACACGACATAGCCCTGAATTTTCCAATGCGCAGCTCTTTGCAAAAGAGAGATATTGGCAAGGAAAAGCTGTCTTGTACCTTTGCATTTTTCTCCCAAACGAAGGAAACTAGAAAGAAAATTTTAAAGCCTCCTGTTAGGCCGTCATCTACACGACATAGCCCTGAATTTTCCAATGCGCAGCTCTTTGCAAAAGAGAGATATTGGCAAGGAAAAGCTGTCTTGTACCATTGCATTTTTCTCCCAAACGAAGGACACTAGAAAGAAAATTTTAAAGCCTCCTGTTAGGCCATCATCTACACGACATAGCCCTGAATTTTCCAATGCGTAGCTCTTTGCAAAAGAGAGATATTGGCAAGGAAAAGCTGTCTTGTACCTTTGCATTTTTCTCCCAAACGAAGGACGCTAGAAAGAAAATTTTTAAAGCCTCCTGTTAGGCCATCATCTACACGACATAGCCCTGAATTTTCCAATGCGCAGCTCTTTGCAAAAGAGAGATATTGGCAAGGAAAAGCTGTCTTGTACCTTTGCATTTTTCTCCCAAACGAAGGTCACTAGAAAGAAAATTTTAAAGCCTCCTGTTAGGCCATCATCTACACGACATAGCCCTGAATTTTCCAATGCGTAGCTCTTTGCAAAAGAGAGATATTGGCAAGGAAAAGCTGTCTTGTACCTTTGCATTTTTCTCCCAAACGAAGGACACTAGAAAGAAAATTTTAAAGCCTCCTGTTAGGCCATCATCTACACGACATAGCCCTGAATTTTCCAATGCGCAGCTCTTTGCAAAAGAGAGATATTGGCAAGGAAAAGCTGTCTTGTACCATTGCATTTTTCTCCCAAACGAAGGACACTAGAAAGAACATTTTAAAGCCTGCTGTTAGGCCATCATCTACACGACATAGCCCTGAATTTTCCAATGCGCAGCTCTTTGCAAAAGAGAGATATTGGCAAGGAAAAGCTGTCTTGTACCTTTGCATTTTTCTCCCAAACGAAGGTCACTAGAAAGAAAATTTTAAAGCCCCCTGTTAGGCCATCATCTACACGACATAGCCCTGAATTTTCCAATGCGCAGCTCTTTGCAAAAGAGAGATATTGGCAAGGAAAAGCTGTCTTGTACCATTGCATTTTTCTCCCAAACGAAGGACACTAGAAAGAAAATGTTAAAGCCTCCTGTTAGGCCATCATCTACACGACATAGCCCTGAATTTTCCAATGCGCAGCTCTTTGCAAAAGAGAGATATTGGCAAGGAAAAGCTGTCTTGTACCTTTGCATTTTTCTCCCAAACGAAGGTCACTAGAAAGAAAATTTTAAAGCCTCCTGTTAGGCCATCATCTACACGACATAGCCCTGAATTTTCCAATGCGCAGCTCTTTGCAAAAGAGAGATATTGGCAAGGAAAAGCAGTCTTGTACCATTGCATTTTTCTCCCAAACGAAGGACACTAGAAAGAAAATTTTAAAGCCTCCTGTTAGGCCATCATCTACACGACATAGCCCTGAATTTTCCAATGCGCAGCTCTTTGCAAAAGAGAGATATTGGCAAGGAAAAGCTGTCTTGTACCTTTGCATTTTTCTCCCAAACGAAGGACACTAGAAAGAAAATTTTAAAGCCTCCTGTTAGGCCATCATCTACACGACATAGCCCTGAATTTTCCAATGCGCAGCTCTTTGCAAAAGAGAGATATTGGCAAGGAAAAGCTGTCTTGTACCATTGCATTTTTCTCCCAAACGAAGGACACTAGAAAGAAAATTTTAAAGCCTCCTGTTAGGCCATCATCTACACGACATAGCCCTGAATTTTCCAATGCGCAGCTCTTTGCAAAAGAGAGATATTGGCAAGGAAAAGCTGTCTTGTACCTTTGCATTTTTCTCCCAAACGAAGGAAACTAGAAAGAAAATTTTAAAGCCTCCTGTTAGGCCATCATCTACACGACATAGCCCTGAATTTTCCAATGCGTAGCTCTTTGCAAAAGAGAGATATTGGCAAGGAAAAGCTGTCTTGTACCTTTGCATTTTTCTCCCAAACGAAGGACGCTAGAAAGAAAATTTTAAAGCCTCCTGTTAGGCCATCATCTACACGACATAGCCCTGAATTTTCCAATGCGCAGCTCTTTGCAAAAGAGAGATATTGGCAAGGAAAAGCTGTCTTGTACCTTTGCATTTTTCTCCCAAACGAAGGTCACTAGAAAGAAAATTTTAAAGCCTCCTGTTAGGCCATCATCTACACGACATAGCCCTGAATTTTCCAATGCGCAGCTCTTTGCAAAAGAGAGATATTGGCAAGGAAAAGCTGTCTTGTACCTTTGCATTTTTCTCCCAAACGAAGGTCACTAGAAAGAAAATTTTAAAGCCTCCTGTTAGGCCATCATCTACACGACATAGCCCTGAATTTTCCAATGCGCAGCTCTTTGCAAAAGAGAGATATTGGCAAGGAAAAGCTGTCTTGTACCTTTGCATTTTTCTCCCAAACGAAGGACACTAGAAAGAAAATTTTAAAGCCTCCTGTTAGGCCATCATCTACACGACATAGCCCTGAATTTTCCAATGCGCAGCTCTTTGCAAAAGAGAGATATTGGCAAGGAAAAGCTGTCTTGTACCATTGCATTTTTCTCCCAAACGAAGGACACTAGAAAGAAAATTTTAAAGCCTCCTGTTAGGCCATCATCTACACGACATAGCCCTGAATTTTCCAATGCGCAGCTCTTTGCAAAAGAGAGATATTGGCAAGGAAAAGCTGTCTTGTACCTTTGCATTTTTCTCCCAAACGAAGGACACTAGAAAGAAAATTTTAAAGCCTCCTGTTAGGCCATCATCTACACGACATAGCCCTGAATTTTCCAATGCGCAGCTCTTTGCAAAAGAGAGATATTGGCAAGGAAAAGCTGTCTTGTACCATTGCATTTTTCTCCCAAACGAAGGACACTAGAAAGAAAATTTTAAAGCCTCCTGTTAGGCCATCATCTACACGACATAGCCCTGAATTTTCCAAAGCGCAGCTCTTTGCAAAAGAGAGATATTGGCAAGGAAAAGCTGTCTTGTACCATTGCATTTTTCTCCCAAACGAAGGACACTAGAAAGAAAATGTTAAAGCCTCCTGTTAGGCCATCATCTACACGACATAGCCCTGAATTTTCCAATGCGCAGCTCTTTGCAAAAGAGAGATATTGGCAAGGAAAAGCTGTCTTGTACCTTTGCATTTTTCTCCCAAACGAAGGTCACTAGAAAGAAAATTTTAAAGCCTCCTGTTAGGCCATCATCTACACGACATAGCCCTGAATTTTCCAATGCGTAGCTCTTTGCAAAAGAGAGATATTGGCAAGGAAAAGCTGTCTTGTACCTTTGCATTTTTCTCCCAAACGAAGGACACTAGAAAGAAAATTTTAAAGCCACCTGTTAGGCCATCATCTACACGACATAGCCCTGAATTTTCCAATGCGCAGCTCTTTGCAAAAGAGAGATATTGGCAAGGAAAAGCTGTCTTGTACCTTTGCATTTTTCTCCCAAACGAAGGAAACTAGAAAGAAAATTTTAAAGCCTCCTGTTAGGCCGTCATCTACACGACATAGCCCTGAATTTTCCAATGCGCAGCTCTTTGCAAAAGAGAGATATTGGCAAGGAAAAGCTGTCTTGTACCATTGCATTTTTCTCCCAAACGAAGGACACTAGAAAGAAAATTTTAAAGCCTCCTGTTAGGCCATCATCTGCACGACATAGCCCTGAATTTTCCAATGCGTAGCTCTTTGCAAAAGAGAGATATTGGCAAGGAAAAGCTGTCTTGTACCTTTGCATTTTTCTCCCAAACGAAGGACGCTAGAAAGAAAATTTTAAAGCCTCCTGTTAGGCCATCATCTACACGACATAGCCCTGAATTTTCCAATGCGCAGCTCTTTGCAAAAGAGAGATATTGGCAAGGAAAAGCTGTCTTGTACCTTTGCATTTTTCTCCCAAACGAAGGAAACTAGAAAGAAAATTTTAAAGCCTCCTGTTAGGCCATCATCTACACGACATAGCCCTGAATTTTCCAATGCGTAGCTCTTTGCAAAAGAGAGATATTGGCAAGGAAAAGCTGTCTTGTACCTTTGCATTTTTCTCCCAAACGAAGGACGCTAGAAAGAAAATTTTAAAGCCTCCTGTTAGGCCATCATCTACACGACATAGCCCTGAATTTTCCAATGCGCAGCTCTTTGCAAAAGAGAGATATTGGCAAGGAAAAGCTGTCTTGTACCTTTGCATTTTTCTCCCAAACGAAGGTCACTAGAAAGAAAATTTTAAAGCCTCCTGTTAGGCCATCATCTACACGACATAGCCCTGAATTTTCCAATGCGCAGCTCTTTGCAAAAGAGAGATATTGGCAAGGAAAAGCTGTCTTGTACCTTTGCATTTTTCTCCCAAACGAAGGACACTAGAAAGAAAATTTTAAAGCCTCCTGTTAGGCCATCATCTACACGACATAGCCCTGAATTTTCCAATGCGCAGCTCTTTGCAAAAGAGAGATATTGGCAAGGAAAAGCTGTCTTGTACCATTGCATTTTTCTCCCAAACGAAGGACACTAGAAAGAAAATTTTAAAGCCTCCTGTTAGGCCATCATCTACACGACATAGCCCTGAATTTTCCAATGCGCAGCTCTTTGCAAAAGAGAGATATTGGCAAGGAAAAGCTGTCTTGTACCTTTGCATTTTTCTCCCAAACGAAGGACACTAGAAAGAAAATTTTAAAGCCTCCTGTTAGGCCATCATCTACACGACATAGCCCTGAATTTTCCAATGCGCAGCTCTTTGCAAAAGAGAGATATTGGCAAGGAAAAGCTGTCTTGTACCATTGCATTTTTCTCCCAAACGAAGGACACTAGAAAGAAAATTTTAAAGCCTCCTGTTAGGCCATCATCTACACGACATAGCCCTGAATTTTCCAATGCGCAGCTCTTTGCAAAAGAGAGATATTGGCAAGGAAAAGCTGTCTTGTACCATTGCATTTTTCTCCCAAACGAAGGACACTAGAAAGAAAATGTTAAAGCCTCCTGTTAGGCCATCATCTACACGACATAGCCCTGAATTTTCCAATGCGCAGCTCTTTGCAAAAGAGAGATATTGGCAAGGAAAAGCTGTCTTGTACCATTGCATTTTTCTCCCAAACGAAGGACACTAGAAAGAACATTTTAAAGCCTGCTGTTAGGCCATCATCTACACGACATAGCCCTGAATTTTCCAATGCGCAGCTCTTTGCAAAAGAGAGATATTGGCAAGGAAAAGCTGTCTTGTACCATTGCATTTTTCTCCCAAACGAAGGACACTAGAAAGAACATTTTAAAGCCTGCTGTTAGGCCATCATCTACACGACATAGCCCTGAATTTTCCAATGCGCAGCTCTTTGCAAAAGAGAGATATTGGCAAGGAAAAGCTGTCTTGTACCTTTGCATTTTTCTCCCAAACGAAGGTCACTAGAAAGAACATTTTAAAGCCTCCTGTTAGGCCATCATCTACACGACATAGCCCTGAATTTTCCAATGCGTAGCTCTTTGCAAAAGAGAGATATTTGCAAGGAAAAGCTGTCTTGTACCTTTGCATTTTTCTCCCAAACGAAGGACACTAGAAAGAAAATTTTAAAGCCTCCTGTTAGGCCATCATCTACACGACATAGCCCTGAATTTTCCAATGCGCAGCTCTTTGCAAAAGAGAGATATTGGCAAGGAAAAGCTGTCTTGTACCATTGCATTTTTCTCCCAAACGAAGGACACTAGAAAGAAAATTTTAAAGCCTCCTGTTAGGCCATCATCTACACGACATAGCCCTGAATTTTCCAATGCGCAGCTCTTTGCAAAAGAGAGATATTGGCAAGGAAAAGCTGTCTTGTACCATTGCATTTTTCTCCCAAACGAAGGACACTAGAAAGAAAATTTTAAAGCCTCCTGTTAGGCCATCATCTACACGACATAGCCCTGAATTTTCCAATGCGTAGCTCTTTGCAAAAGAGAGATATTGGCAAGGAAAAGCTGTCTTGTACCTTTGCATTTTTCTCCCAAACGAAGGACACTAGAAAGAAAATTTTAAAGCCTCCTGTTAGGCCATCATCTACACGACATAGCCCTGAATTTTCCAATGCGCAGCTCTTTGCAAAAGAGAGATATTGGCAAGGAAAAGCTGTCTTGTACCTTTGCATTTTTCTCCCAAACGAAGGAAACTAGAAAGAAAATTTTAAAGCCTCCTGTTAGGCCGTCATCTACACGACATAGCCCTGAATTTTCCAATGCGCAGCTCTTTGCAAAAGAGAGATATTGGCAAGGAAAAGCTGTCTTGTACCATTGCATTTTTCTCCCAAACGAAGGACACTAGAAAGAAAATTTTAAAGCCTCCTGTTAGGCCATCATCTACACGACATAGCCCTGAATTTTCCAATGCGTAGCTCTTTGCAAAAGAGAGATATTGGCAAGGAAAAGCTGTCTTGTACCTTTGCATTTTTCTCCCAAACGAAGGACGCTAGAAAGAAAATTTTTAAAGCCTCCTGTTAGGCCATCATCTACACGACATAGCCCTGAATTTTCCAATGCGCAGCTCTTTGCAAAAGAGAGATATTGGCAAGGAAAAGCTGTCTTGTACCTTTGCATTTTTCTCCCAAACGAAGGTCACTAGAAAGAAAATTTTAAAGCCTCCTGTTAGGCCATCATCTACACGACATAGCCCTGAATTTTCCAATGCGTAGCTCTTTGCAAAAGAGAGATATTGGCAAGGAAAAGCTGTCTTGTACCTTTGCATTTTTCTCCCAAACGAAGGACACTAGAAAGAAAATTTTAAAGCCTCCTGTTAGGCCATCATCTACACGACATAGCCCTGAATTTTCCAATGCGCAGCTCTTTGCAAAAGAGAGATATTGGCAAGGAAAAGCTGTCTTGTACCATTGCATTTTTCTCCCAAACGAAGGACACTAGAAAGAACATTTTAAAGCCTGCTGTTAGGCCATCATCTACACGACATAGCCCTGAATTTTCCAATGCGCAGCTCTTTGCAAAAGAGAGATATTGGCAAGGAAAAGCTGTCTTGTACCTTTGCATTTTTCTCCCAAACGAAGGTCACTAGAAAGAAAATTTTAAAGCCCCCTGTTAGGCCATCATCTACACGACATAGCCCTGAATTTTCCAATGCGCAGCTCTTTGCAAAAGAGAGATATTGGCAAGGAAAAGCTGTCTTGTACCATTGCATTTTTCTCCCAAACGAAGGACACTAGAAAGAAAATGTTAAAGCCTCCTGTTAGACCATCATCTACACGACATAGCCCTGAATTTTCCAATGCGCAGCTCTTTGCAAAAGAGAGATATTGGCAAGGAAAAGCTGTCTTGTACCTTTGCATTTTTCTCCCAAACGAAGGTCACTAGAAAGAAAATTTTAAAGCCTCCTGTTAGGCCATCATCTACACGACATAGCCCTGAATTTTCCAATGCGCAGCTCTTTGCAAAAGAGAGATATTGGCAAGGAAAAGCAGTCTTGTACCATTGCATTTTTCTCCCAAACGAAGGACACTAGAAAGAAAATTTTAAAGCCTCCTGTTAGGCCATCATCTACACGACATAGCCCTGAATTTTCCAATGCGCAGCTCTTTGCAAAAGAGAGATATTGGCAAGGAAAAGCTGTCTTGTACCTTTGCATTTTTCTCCCAAACGAAGGACACTAGAAAGAAAATTTTAAAGCCTCCTGTTAGGCCATCATCTACACGACATAGCCCTGAATTTTCCAATGCGCAGCTCTTTGCAAAAGAGAGATATTGGCAAGGAAAAGCTGTCTTGTACCATTGCATTTTTCTCCCAAACGAAGGACACTAGAAAGAAAATTTTAAAGCCTCCTGTTAGGCCATCATCTACACGACATAGCCCTGAATTTTCCAATGCGCAGCTCTTTGCAAAAGAGAGATATTGGCAAGGAAAAGCTGTCTTGTACCTTTGCATTTTTCTCCCAAACGAAGGACACTAGAAAGAAAATTTTAAAGCCTCCTGTTAGGCCATCATCTACACGACATAGCCCTGAATTTTCCAATGCGCAGCTCTTTGCAAAAGAGAGATATTGGCAAGGAAAAGCTGTTTTGTACCATTGCATTTTTCTCCCAAACGAAGGACACTAGAAAGAAAATTTAAAAGCCTCCTGTTAGGCCATCATCTACACGACATAGCCCTGAATTTTCCAATGCGCAGCTCTTTGCAAAAGAGAGATATTGGCAAGGAAAAGCTGTCTTGTACCTTTGCATTTTTCTCCCAAACGAAGGACACTAGAAAGAAAATTTTAAAGCCTCCTGTTAGGCCATCATCTACACGACATAGCCCTGAATTTTCCAATGCGCAGCTCTTTGCAAAAGAGAGATATTGGCAAGGAAAAGCTGTCTTGTACCATTGCATTTTTCTCCCAAACGAAGGACACTAGAAAGAAAATTTTAAAGCCTCCTGTTAGGCCATCATCTACACGACATAGCCCTGAATTTTCCAATGCGCAGCTCTTTGCAAAAGAGAGATATTGGCAAGGAAAAGCTGTCTTGTACCTTTGCATTTTTCTCCCAAACGAAGGACACTAGAAAGAAAATTTTAAAGCCTCCTGTTAGGCCATCATCTACACGACATAGCCCTGAATTTTCCAATGCGCAGCTCTTTGCAAAAGAGAGATATTGGCAAGGAAAAGCTGTTTTGTACCATTGCATTTTTCTCCCAAACGAAGGACACTAGAAAGAAAATTTAAAAGCCTCCTGTTAGGCCATCATCTACACGACATAGCTCTGAATTTTCCAATGCGTAGCTCTTTGCAAAAGAGAGATATTGGCAAGGAAAAGCTGTCTTGTACCTTTGCATTTTTCTCCCAAACGAAGGACACTAGAAAGAAAATTTTAAAGCCTCCTGTTAGGCCATCATCTACACGACATAGCCCTGAATTTTCCAATGCGCAGCTCTTTGCAAAAGAGAGATATTGGCAAGGAAAAGCTGTCTTGTACCTTTGCATTTTTCTCCCAAACGAAGGTCACTAGAAAGAAAATTTTAAAGCCTCCTGTTAGGCCATCATCTACACGATATAGCCCTGAATTTTCCAATGCGTAGCTCTTTGCAAAAGAGAGATATTGGCAAGGTAAAGCTGTCTTGTACCTTTGCATTTTTCTCCCAAACGAAGGACACTAGAAAGAAAATTTTAAAGCCTCCTGTTAGGCCATCATCTACACGACATAGCCCTGAATTTTCCAATGCGCAGCTCTTTGCAAAAGAGAGATATTGGCAAGGAAAAGCTGTCTTGTACCATTGCATTTTTCTCCCAAACGAAGGACACTAGAAAGAAAATTTTAAAGCCTCCTGTTAGGCCATCATCTACACGACATAGCCCTGAATTTTCCAATGCGCAGCTCTTTGCAAAAGAGAGATATTGGCAAGGAAAAGCTGTCTTGTACCATTGCATTTTTCTCCCAAACGAAGGACACTAGAAAGAAAATTTTAAAGCCTCCTGTTAGGCCATCATCTACACGACATAGCCCTGAATTTTCCAATGCGCAGCTCTTTGCAAAAGAGAGATATTGGCAAGGAAAAGCTGTCTTGTACCTTTGCATTTTTCTCCCAAACGAAGGACACTAGAAAGAAAATTTTAAAGCCTCCTGTTAGGCCATCATCTACACGACATAGCCCTGAATTTTCCAATGCGCAGCTCTTTGCAAAAGAGAGATATTGGCAAGGAAAAGCTGTCTTGTACCATTGCATTTTTCTCCCAAACGAAGGACACTAGAAAGAAAATTTTAAAGCCTCCTGTTAGGCCATCATCTACACGACATAGCCCTGAATTTTCCAATGCGCAGCTCTTTGCAAAAGAGAGATATTGGCAAGGAAAAGCTGTCTTGTACCATTGCATTTTTCTCCCAAACGAAGGACACTAGAAAGAAAATGTTAAAGCCTCCTGTTAGGCCATCATCTACACGACATAGCCCTGAATTTTCCAATGCGCAGCTCTTTGCAAAAGAGAGATATTGGCAAGGAAAAGCTGTCTTGTACCATTGCATTTTTCTCCCAAACGAAGGACACTAGAAAGAACATTTTAAAGCCTGCTGTTAGGCCATCATCTACACGACATAGCCCTGAATTTTCCAATGCGCAGCTCTTTGCAAAAGAGAGATATTGGCAAGGAAAAGCTGTCTTGTACCATTGCATTTTTCTCCCAAACGAAGGACACTAGAAAGAACATTTTAAAGCCTGCTGTTAGGCCATCATCTACACGACATAGCCCTGAATTTTCCAATGCGCAGCTCTTTGCAAAAGAGAGATATTGGCAAGGAAAAGCTGTCTTGTACCTTTGCATTTTTCTCCCAAACGAAGGTCACTAGAAAGAACATTTTAAAGCCTCCTGTTAGGCCATCATCTACACGACATAGCCCTGAATTTTCCAATGCGTAGCTCTTTGCAAAAGAGAGATATTTGCAAGGAAAAGCTGTCTTGTACCTTTGCATTTTTCTCCCAAACGAAGGACACTAGAAAGAAAATTTTAAAGCCTCCTGTTAGGCCATCATCTACACGACATAGCCCTGAATTTTCCAATGCGCAGCTCTTTGCAAAAGAGAGATATTGGCAAGGAAAAGCTGTCTTGTACCATTGCATTTTTCTCCCAAACGAAGGACACTAGAAAGAAAATTTTAAAGCCTCCTGTTAGGCCATCATCTACACGACATAGCCCTGAATTTTCCAATGCGCAGCTCTTTGCAAAAGAGAGATATTGGCAAGGAAAAGCTGTCTTGTACCATTGCATTTTTCTCCCAAACGAAGGACACTAGAAAGAAAATTTTAAAGCCTCCTGTTAGGCCATCATCTACACGACATAGCCCTGAATTTTCCAATGCGTAGCTCTTTGCAAAAGAGAGATATTGGCAAGGAAAAGCTGTCTTGTACCTTTGCATTTTTCTCCCAAACGAAGGACACTAGAAAGAAAATTTTAAAGCCTCCTGTTAGGCCATCATCTACACGACATAGCCCTGAATTTTCCAATGCGCAGCTCTTTGCAAAAGAGAGATATTGGCAAGGAAAAGCTGTCTTGTACCTTTGCATTTTTCTCCCAAACGAAGGAAACTAGAAAGAAAATTTTAAAGCCTCCTGTTAGGCCGTCATCTACACGACATAGCCCTGAATTTTCCAATGCGCAGCTCTTTGCAAAAGAGAGATATTGGCAAGGAAAAGCTGTCTTGTACCATTGCATTTTTCTCCCAAACGAAGGACACTAGAAAGAAAATTTTAAAGCCTCCTGTTAGGCCATCATCTACACGACATAGCCCTGAATTTTCCAATGCGTAGCTCTTTGCAAAAGAGAGATATTGGCAAGGAAAAGCTGTCTTGTACCTTTGCATTTTTCTCCCAAACGAAGGACGCTAGAAAGAAAATTTTTAAAGCCTCCTGTTAGGCCATCATCTACACGACATAGCCCTGAATTTTCCAATGCGCAGCTCTTTGCAAAAGAGAGATATTGGCAAGGAAAAGCTGTCTTGTACCTTTGCATTTTTCTCCCAAACGAAGGTCACTAGAAAGAAAATTTTAAAGCCTCCTGTTAGGCCATCATCTACACGACATAGCCCTGAATTTTCCAATGCGTAGCTCTTTGCAAAAGAGAGATATTGGCAAGGAAAAGCTGTCTTGTACCTTTGCATTTTTCTCCCAAACGAAGGACACTAGAAAGAAAATTTTAAAGCCTCCTGTTAGGCCATCATCTACACGACATAGCCCTGAATTTTCCAATGCGCAGCTCTTTGCAAAAGAGAGATATTGGCAAGGAAAAGCTGTCTTGTACCATTGCATTTTTCTCCCAAACGAAGGACACTAGAAAGAACATTTTAAAGCCTGCTGTTAGGCCATCATCTACACGACATAGCCCTGAATTTTCCAATGCGCAGCTCTTTGCAAAAGAGAGATATTGGCAAGGAAAAGCTGTCTTGTACCTTTGCATTTTTCTCCCAAACGAAGGTCACTAGAAAGAAAATTTTAAAGCCCCCTGTTAGGCCATCATCTACACGACATAGCCCTGAATTTTCCAATGCGCAGCTCTTTGCAAAAGAGAGATATTGGCAAGGAAAAGCTGTCTTGTACCATTGCATTTTTCTCCCAAACGAAGGACACTAGAAAGAAAATGTTAAAGCCTCCTGTTAGGCCATCATCTACACGACATAGCCCTGAATTTTCCAATGCGCAGCTCTTTGCAAAAGAGAGATATTGGCAAGGAAAAGCTGTCTTGTACCTTTGCATTTTTCTCCCAAACGAAGGTCACTAGAAAGAAAATTTTAAAGCCTCCTGTTAGGCCATCATCTACACGACATAGCCCTGAATTTTCCAATGCGCAGCTCTTTGCAAAAGAGAGATATTGGCAAGGAAAAGCAGTCTTGTACCATTGCATTTTTCTCCCAAACGAAGGACACTAGAAAGAAAATTTTAAAGCCTCCTGTTAGGCCATCATCTACACGACATAGCCCTGAATTTTCCAATGCGCAGCTCTTTGCAAAAGAGAGATATTGGCAAGGAAAAGCTGTCTTGTACCTTTGCATTTTTCTCCCAAACGAAGGACACTAGAAAGAAAATTTTAAAGCCTCCTGTTAGGCCATCATCTACACGACATAGCCCTGAATTTTCCAATGCGCAGCTCTTTGCAAAAGAGAGATATTGGCAAGGAAAAGCTGTCTTGTACCATTGCATTTTTCTCCCAAACGAAGGACACTAGAAAGAAAATTTTAAAGCCTCCTGTTAGGCCATCATCTACACGACATAGCCCTGAATTTTCCAATGCGCAGCTCTTTGCAAAAGAGAGATATTGGCAAGGAAAAGCTGTCTTGTACCTTTGCATTTTTCTCCCAAACGAAGGACACTAGAAAGAAAATTTTAAAGCCTCCTGTTAGGCCATCATCTACACGACATAGCCCTGAATTTTCCAATGCGCAGCTCTTTGCAAAAGAGAGATATTGGCAAGGAAAAGCTGTTTTGTACCATTGCATTTTTCTCCCAAACGAAGGACACTAGAAAGAAAATTTAAAAGCCTCCTGTTAGGCCATCATCTACACGACATAGCCCTGAATTTTCCAATGCGCAGCTCTTTGCAAAAGAGAGATATTGGCAAGGAAAAGCTGTCTTGTACCTTTGCATTTTTCTCCCAAACGAAGGACACTAGAAAGAAAATTTTAAAGCCTCCTGTTAGGCCATCATCTACACGACATAGCCCTGAATTTTCCAATGCGCAGCTCTTTGCAAAAGAGAGATATTGGCAAGGAAAAGCTGTCTTGTACCATTGCATTTTTCTCCCAAACGAAGGACACTAGAAAGAAAATTTTAAAGCCTCCTGTTAGGCCATCATCTACACGACATAGCCCTGAATTTTCCAATGCGCAGCTCTTTGCAAAAGAGAGATATTGGCAAGGAAAAGCTGTCTTGTACCTTTGCATTTTTCTCCCAAACGAAGGACACTAGAAAGAAAATTTTAAAGCCTCCTGTTAGGCCATCATCTACACGACATAGCCCTGAATTTTCCAATGCGCAGCTCTTTGCAAAAGAGAGATATTGGCAAGGAAAAGCTGTTTTGTACCATTGCATTTTTCTCCCAAACGAAGGACACTAGAAAGAAAATTTAAAAGCCTCCTGTTAGGCCATCATCTACACGACATAGCTCTGAATTTTCCAATGCGTAGCTCTTTGCAAAAGAGAGATATTGGCAAGGAAAAGCTGTCTTGTACCTTTGCATTTTTCTCCCAAACGAAGGACACTAGAAAGAAAATTTTAAAGCCTCCTGTTAGGCCATCATCTACACGACATAGCCCTGAATTTTCCAATGCGCAGCTCTTTGCAAAAGAGAGATATTGGCAAGGAAAAGCTGTCTTGTACCTTTGCATTTTTCTCCCAAACGAAGGTCACTAGAAAGAAAATTTTAAAGCCTCCTGTTAGGCCATCATCTACACGATATAGCCCTGAATTTTCCAATGCGTAGCTCTTTGCAAAAGAGAGATATTGGCAAGGTAAAGCTGTCTTGTACCTTTGCATTTTTCTCCCAAACGAAGGACACTAGAAAGAAAATTTTAAAGCCTCCTGTTAGGCCATCATCTACACGACATAGCCCTGAATTTTCCAATGCGCAGCTCTTTGCAAAAGAGAGATATTGGCAAGGAAAAGCTGTCTTGTACCATTGCATTTTTCTCCCAAACGAAGGACACTAGAAAGAAAATTTTAAAGCCTCCTGTTAGGCCATCATCTACACGACATAGCCCTGAATTTTCCAATGCGCAGCTCTTTGCAAAAGAGAGATATTGGCAAGGAAAAGCTGTCTTGTACCTTTGCATTTTTCTCCCAAACGAAGGACACTAGAAAGAAAATTTTAAAGCCTCCTGTTAGGCCATCATCTACACGACATAGCCCTGAATTTTCCAATGCGCAGCTCTTTGCAAAAGAGAGATATTGGCAAGGAAAAGCTGTCTTGTACCATTGCATTTTTCTCCCAAACGAAGGACACTAGAAAGAAAATTTTAAAGCCTCCTGTTAGGCCATCATCTACACGACATAGCCCTGAATTTTCCAATGCGTAGCTCTTTGCAAAAGAGAGATATTGGCACGGAAAAGCTGTCTTGTACCTTTGCATTTTTCTCCCAAACGAAGGACACTAGAAAGAAAATTTTAAAGCCTCCTGTTAGGCCATCATCTACACGACATAGCCCTGAATTTTCCAATGCGTAGCTCTTTGCAAAAGAGAGATATTGGCAAGGAAATGCTGTCTTGTACCTTTGCATTTTTCTCCCAAACGAAGGACACTAGAAAGAAAATTTTAAAGCCTCCTGTTAGGCCATCATCTACACGACATAGCCCTGAATTTTCCAATGCGCAGCTCTTTGCAAAAGAGAGATATTGGCAAGGAAAAGCTGTCTTGTACCATTGCATTTTTCTCCCAAACGAAGGACACTAGAAAGAAAATTTTAAAGCCTCCTGTTAGGCCATCATCTACACGACATAGCCCTGAATTTTCCAATGCGTAGCTCTTTGCAAAAGAGAGATATTGGCAAGGAAAAGCTGTCTTGTACCTTTGCATTTTTCTCCCAAACGAAAGACACTAGAAAGAAAATTTTAAAGCCTCCTGTTAGGCCATCATCTACACGACATAGCCCTGAATTTTCCAATGCGTAGCTCTTTGCAAAAGAGAGATATTGGCAAGGAAAAGCTGTCTTGTACCTTTGCATTTTTCTCCCAAACGAAGGACACTAGAAAGAAAATTTTAAAGCCTCCTGTTAGGCCATCATCTACACGACATAGCCCTGAATTTTCCAATGCGCAGCTCTTTGCAAAAGAGAGATATTGGCAAGGAAAAGCTGTCTTGTACCATTGCATTTTTCTCCCAAACGAAGGACACTAGAAAGAAAATTTTAAAGCCTCCTGTTAGGCCATCATCTACACGACATAGCCCTGAATTTTCCACTGCGCAGCTCTTTGCAAAAGAGAGATATTGGCAAGGAAAAGCTGTCTTGTACCATTGCATTTTTCTCCCAAACGAAGGACACTAGAAAGAACATTTTAAAGCCTCCTGTTAGGCCATCATCTACACGACATAGCCCTGAATTTTCCAATGCGCAGCTCTTTGCAAAAGAGAGATATTGGCAAGGAAAAGCTGTCTTGTACCATTGCATTTTTCTCCCAAACGAAGGACACTAGAAAGAACATTTTAAAGCCTCCTGTTAGGCCATCATCTACACGACATAGCCCTGAATTTTCCAATGCGCAGCTCTTTGCAAAAGAGAGATATTGGCAAGGAAAAGCTGTCTTGTACCATTGCATTTTTCTCCCAAACGAAGGACACTAGAAAGAAAATTTTAAAGCCTCCTGTTAGGCCATCATCTACACGACATAGCCCTGAATTTTCCAATGCGCAGCTCTTTGCAAAAGAGAGATATTGGCAAGGAAAAGCTGTCTTGAACCTTTGCATTTTTCTCCCAAACGAAGGACACTAGAAAGAAAATTTTAAAGCCTCCTGTTAGGCCATCATCTACACGACATAGCCCTGAATTTTCCAATGCGCAGCTCTTTGCAAAAGAGAGATATTGGCAAGGAAAAGCTGTCTTGTACCTTTGCATTTTTCTCCCAAACGAAAGACACTAGAAAGAAAATTTTAAAGCCTCCTGTTAGGCCATCATCTACACGACATAGCCCTGAATTTTCCAATGCGCAGCTCTTTGCAAAAGAGAGATATTGGCAAGGAAAAGCTGTCTTGTACCTTTGCATTTTTCTCCCAAACGAAGGTCACTAGAAAGAAAATTTTAAAGCCTCCTGTTAGGCCATCATCTACACGACATAGCCCTGAATTTTCCAATGCGTAGCTCTTTGCAAAAGAGAGATATTGGCAAGGAAAAGCTGTCTTGTACCTTTGCATTTTTCTCCCAAACGAAGGACACTAGAAAGAAAATTTTAAAGCCTCCTGTTAGGCCATCATCTACACGACATAGCCCTGAATTTTCCAATGCGCAGCTCTTTGCAAAAGAGAGATATTGGCAAGGAAAAGCTGTCTTGTACCTTTGCATTTTTCTCCCAAACGAAGGTCACTAGAAAGAAAATTTTAAAGCCTCCTGTTAGGCCATCATCTACACGACATAGCCCTGAATTTTCCAATGCGCAGCTCTTTGCAAAAGAGAGATATTGGCAAGGAAAAGCTGTCTTGTACCATTGCATTTTTCTCCCAAACGAAGGACACTAGAAAGAAAATTTTAAAGCCTCCTGTTAGGCCATCATCTACACGACATAGCCCTGAATTTTCCACTGCGCAGCTCTTTGCAAAAGAGAGATATTGGCAAGGAAAAGCTGTCTTATACCATTGCATTTTTCTCCCAAACGAAGGACACTAGAAAGAACATTTTAAAGCCTCCTGTTAGGCCATCATCTACACGACATAGCCCTGAATTTTCCAATGCGCAGCTCTTTGCAAAAGAGAGATATTGGCAAGGAAAAGCTGTCTTGTACCATTGCATTTTTCTCCCAAACGAAGGACACTAGAAAGAACATTTTAAAGCCTCCTGTTAGGCCATCATCTACACGACATAGCCCTGAATTTTCCAATGCGCAGCTCTTTGCAAAAGAGAGATATTGGCAAGGAAAAGCTGTCTTGTACCTTTGCATTTTTCTCCCAAACGAAGGACACTAGAAAGAAAATTTTAAAGCCTCCTGTTAGGCCATCATCTACACGACATAGCCCTGAATTTTCCAATGCGCAGCTCTTTGCAAAAGAGAGATATTGGCAAGGAAAAGCTGTCTTGTACCATTGCATTTTTCTCCCAAACGAAGGACACTAGAAAGAAAATTTTAAAGCCTCCTGTTAGGCCATCATCTACACGACATAGCCCTGAATTTTCCAATGCGCAGCTCTTTGCAAAAGAGAGATATTAGCAAGGAAAAGCTGTCTTGTACCATTGCATTTTTCTCCCAAACGAAGGACACTAGAAAGAAAATTTTAAAGCCTCCTGTTAGGCCATCATCTACACGACATAGCCCTGAATTTTCCAATGCGTAGCTCTTTGCAAAAGAGAGATATTGGCAAGGAAAAGCTGTCTTGTACCTTTGCATTTTTCTCCCAAACGAAGGACACTAGAAAGAAAATTTTAAAGCCTCCTGTTAGGCCATCATCTACACGACATAGCCCTGAATTTTCCAATGCGCAGCTCTTTGCAAAAGAGAGATATTGGCAAGGAAAAGCTGTCTTGTACCTTTGCATTTTTCTCCCAAACGAAGGTCACTAGAAAGAAAATTTTAAAGCCTCCTGTTAGGCCATCATCTACACGACATAGCCCTGAATTTTCCAATGCGTAGCTCTTTGCAAAAGAGAGATATTGGCAAGGAAAAGCTGTCTTGTACCTTTGCATTTTTCTCCCAAACGAAGGACACTAGAAAGAAAATTTTAAAGCCTCCTGTTAGGCCATCATCTACACGACATAGCCCTGAATTTTCCAATGCGCAGCTCTTTGCAAAAGAGAGATATTGGCAAGGAAAAGCTGTCTTGTACCATTGCATTTTTCTCCCAAACGAAGGACACTAGAAAGAAAATTTTAAAGCCTCCTGTTAGGCCATCATCTACACGACATAGCCCTGAATTTTCCAATGCGTAGCTCTTTGCAAAAGAGAGATATTGGCAAGGAAAAGCTGTCTTGTACCTTTGCATTTTTCTCCCAAACGAAGGACACTAGAAAGAAAATTTTAAAGCCTCCTGTTAGGCCATCATCTACACGACATAGCCCTGAATTTTCCAATGCGCAGCTCTTTGCAAAAGAGAGATATTGGCAAGGAAAAGCTGTCTTGTACCTTTGCATTTTTCTCCCAAACGAAGGACACTAGAAAGAAAATTTTAAAGCCTCCTGTTAGGCCATCATCTACACGACATAGCCCTGAATTTTCCAATGCGTAGCTCTTTGCAAAAGAGAGATATTGGCAAGGAAAAGCTGTCTTGTACCTTTGCATTTTTCTCCCAAACGAAGGACACTAGAAAGAAAATTTTAAAGCCTCCTGTTAGGCCATCATCTACACGACATAGCCCTGAATTTTCCAATGCGCAGCTCTTTGCAAAAGAGAGATATTGGCAAGGAAAAGCTGTCTTGTACCTTTGCATTTTTCTCCCAAACGAAGGTCACTAGAAAGAAAATTTTAAAGCCTCCTGTTAGGCCATCATCTACACGACATAGCCCTGAATTTTCCAATGCGTCTCTCTTTGCAAAAGAGAGATATTGGCAAGGAAAAGCTGTCTTGTACCTTTGCATTTTTCTCCCAAACGAAGGACACTAGAAAGAAAATTTTAAAGCCTCCTGTTAGGCCATCATCTACACGACATAGCCCTGAATTTTCCAATGCGCAGCTCTTTGCAAAAGAGAGATATTGGCAAGGAAAAGCTGTCTTGTACCATTGCATTTTTCTCCCAAACGAAGGACACTAGAAAGAACATTTTAAAGCCTCCTGTTAGGCCATCATCTACACGACATAGCCCTGAATTTTCCAATGCGCAGCTCTTTGCAAAAGAGAGATATTGGCAAGGAAAAGCTGTCTTGTACCTTTGCATTTTTCTCCCAAACGAAGGTCACTAGAAAGAAAATTTTAAAGCCTCCTGTTAGGCCATCATCTACACGACATAGCCCTGAATTTTCCAATGCGCAGCTCTTTGCAAAAGAGAGATATTGGCAATGAAAGCTGTCTTGTACCATTGCATTTTTCTCCCAAACGAAGGACACTAGAAAGAAAATTTTAAAGCCTCCTGTTAGGCCATCATCTACACGACATAGCCCTGAATTTTCCAATGCGCAGCTCTTTGCAAAAGAGAGATATTGGCAAGGAAAAGCTGTCTTGTACCATTGCATTTTTCTCCCAAACGAAGGACACTAGAAAGAACATTTTAAAGCCTCCTGTTAGGCCATCATCTACACGACATAGCCCTGAATTTTCCAATGCGCAGCTCTTTGCAAAAGAGATATATTGGCAAGGAAAAGCTGTCTTGTACCATTGCATTTTTCTCCCAAACGAAGGACACTAGAAAGAACATTTTAAAGCCTCCTGTTAGGCCATCATCTACACGACATAGCCCTGAATTTTCCAATGCGCAGCTCTTTGCAATAGAGAGATATTGGCAAGGAAAAGCTGTCTTGTACCATTGCATTTTTCTCCCAAACGAAGGACACTAGAAAGAAAATTTTAAAGCCCCCTGTTAGGCCATCATCTACACGACATAGCCCTGAATTTTCCAATGCGCAGCTCTTTGCAAAAGAGAGATATTGGCAAGGAAAAGCTGTCTTGTACCTTTGCATTTTTCTCCCAAACGAAGGAAACTAGAAAGAAAATTTTAAAGCCTCCTGTTAGGCCATCATCTACACGACATAGCCCTGAATTTTCCAATGCGCAGCTCTTTGCAAAAGAGAGATATTGGCAAGGAAAAGCTGTCTTGTACCATTGCATTTTTCTCCCAAACGAAGGACACTAGAAAGAAAATTTTAAAGCCTCCTGTTAGGCCATCATCTACACGACATAGCCCTGAATTTTCCAATGCGCAGCTCTTTGCAAAAGAGAGATATTGGCAAGGAAAAGCTGTCTTGTACCATTGCATTTTTCTCCCAAACGAAGGACACTAGAAAGAACATTTTAAAGCCTCCTGTTAGGCCATCATCTACACGACATAGCCCTGAATTTTCCAATGCGCAGCTCTTTGCAAAAGAGAGATATTGGCAAGGAAAAGCTGTCTTGTACCATTGCATTTTTCTCCCAAACGAAGGACACTAGAAAGAAAATTTTAAAGCCTCCTGTTAGGCCATCATCTACACGACATAGCCCTGAATTTTCCAATGCGTAGCTCTTTGCAAAAGAGAGATATTGGCAAGGAAAAGCTGTCTTGTACCTTTGCATTTTTCTCCCAAACGAAGGACACTAGAAAGAAAATTTTAAAGCCTCCTGTTAGGCCATCATCTACACGACATAGCCCTGAATTTTCCAATGCGCAGCTCTTTGCAAAAGAGAGATATTGGCAAGGAAAAGCTGTCTTGTACCTTTGCATTTTTCTCCCAAACGAAGGTCACTAGAAAGAAAATTTTAAAGCCTCCTGTTAGGCCATCATCTACACGACATAGCCCTGAATTTTCCAATGCGTAGCTCTTTGCAAAAGAGAGATATTGGCAAGGAAAAGCTGTCTTGTACCTTTGCATTTTTCTCCCAAACGAAGGACACTAGAAAGAAAATTTTAAAGCCTCCTGTTAGGCCATCATCTACACGACATAGCCCTGAATTTTCCAATGCGCAGCTCTTTGCAAAAGAGAGATATTGGCAAGGAAAAGCTGTCTTGTACCTTTGCATTTTTCTCCCAAACGAAGGTCACTAGAAAGAAAATTTTAAAGCCTCCTGTTAGGCCATCATCTACACGACATAGCCCTGAATTTTCCAATGCGTCTCTCTTTGCAAAAGAGAGATATTGGCAAGGAAAAGCTGTCTTGTACCTTTGCATTTTTCTACCAAACGAAGGACACTAGAAAGAAAATTTTAAAGCCTCCTGTTAGGCCATCATCTACACGACATAGCCCTGAATTTTCCAATGCGCAGCTCTTTGCAAAAGAGAGATATTGGCAAGGAAAAGCTGTCTTGTACCATTGCATTTTTCTCCCAAACGAAGGACACTAGAAAGAACATTTTAAAGCCTCCTGTTAGGCCATCATCTACACGACATAGCCCTGAATTTTCCAATGCGCAGCTCTTTGCAAAAGAGAGATATTGGCAAGGAAAAGCTGTCTTGTACCTTTGCATTTTTCTCCCAAACGAAGGTCACTAGAAAGAAAATTTTAAAGCCTCCTGTTAGGCCATCATCTACACGACATAGCCCTGAATTTTCCAATGCGCAGCTCTTTGCAAAAGAGAGATATTGGCAATGAAAAGCTGTCTTGTACCATTGCATTTTTCTCCCAAACGAAGGACACTAGAAAGAAAATTTTAAAGCCTCCTGTTAGGCCATCATCTACACGACATAGCCCTGAATTTTCCAATGCGCAGCTCTTTGCAAAAGAGAGATATTAGCAAGGAAAAGCTGTCTTGTACCATTGCATTTTTCTCCCAAACGAAGGACACTAGAAAGAACATTTTAAAGCCTCCTGTTAGGCCATCATCTACACGACATAGCCCTGAATTTTCCAATGCGCAGCTCTTTGCAAAAGAGATATATTGGCAAGGAAAAGCTGTCTTGTACCATTGCATTTTTCTCCCAAACGAAGGACACTAGAAAGAACATCTTAAAGCCTCCTGTTAGGCCATCATCTACACGACATAGCCCTGAATTTTCCAATGCGCAGCTCTTTGCAATAGAGAGATATTGGCAAGGAAAAGCTGTCTTGTACCATTGCATTTTTCTCCCAAACGAAGGACACTAGAAAGAAAATTTTAAAGCCTCCTGTTAGGCCATCATCTACACGACATAGCCCTGAATTTTCCAATGCGCAGCTCTTTGCAAAAGAGAGATATTGGCAAGGAAAAGCTGTCTTGTACCTTTGCATTTTTCTCCCAAACGAAGGAAACTAGAAAGAAAATTTTAAAGCCTCCTGTTAGGCCATCATCTACACGACATAGCCCTGAATTTTCCAATGCGCAGCTCTTTGCAAAAGAGAGATATTGGCAAGGAAAAGCTGTCTTGTACCATTGCATTTTTCTCCCAAACGAAGGACACTAGAAAGAAAATTTTAAAGCCTCCTGTTAGGCCATCATCTACACGACATAGCCCTGAATTTTCCAATGCGCAGCTCTTTGCAAAAGAGAGATATTGGCAAGGAAAAGCTGTCTTGTACCATTGCATTTTTCTCCCAAACGAAGGACACTAGAAAGAACATTTTAAAGCCTCCTGTTAGGCCATCATCTACACGACATAGCCCTGAATTTTCCAATGCGCAGCTCTTTGCAAAAGAGAGATATTGGCAAGGAAAAGCTGTCTTGTACCATTGCATTTTTCTCCCAAACGAAGGACACTAGAAAGAAAATTTTAAAGCCTCCTGTTAGGCCATCATCTACACGACATAGCCCTGAATTTTCCAATGCGTAGCTCTTTGCAAAAGAGAGATATTGGCAAGGAAAAGCTGTCTTGTACCATTGCATTTTTCTCCCAAACGAAGGACACTAGAAAGAACATTTTAAAGCCTCCTGTTAGGCCATCATCTACACGACATAGCCCTGAATTTTCCAATGCGCAGCTCTTTGCAAAAGAGAGATATTGGCAAGGAAAAGCTGTCTTGTACCATTGCATTTTTCTCCCAAACGAAGGACACTAGAAAGAAAATTTTAAAGCCTCCTGTTAGGCCATCATCTACACGACATAGCCCTGAATTTTCCAATGCGTAGCTCTTTGCAAAAGAGAGATATTGGCAAGGAAAAGCTGTCTTGTACCTTTGCATTTTTCTCCCAAACGAAGGACACTAGAAAGAAAATTTTAAAGCCTCCTGTTAGGCCATCATCTACACGACATAGCCCTGAATTTTCCAATGCGCAGCTCTTTGCAAAAGAGAGATATTGGCAAGGAAAAGCTGTCTTGTACCTTTGCATTTTTCTCCCAAACGAAGGTCACTAGAAAGAAAATTTTAAAGCCTCCTGTTAGGCCATCATCTACACGACATAGCCCTGAATTTTCCAATGCGTAGCTCTTTGCAAAAGAGAGATATTGGCAAGGAAAAGCTGTCTTGTACCTTTGCATTTTTCTCCCAAACGAAGGACACTAGAAAGAAAATTTTAAAGCCTCCTGTTAGGCCATCATCTACACGACATAGCCCTGAATTTTCCAATGCGCAGCTCTTTGCAAAAGAGAGATATTGGCAAGGAAAAGCTGTCTTGTACCTTTGCATTTTTCTCCCAAACGAAGGACACTAGAAAGAAAATTTTAAAGCCTCCTGTTAGGCCATCATCTACACGACATAGCCCTGAATTTTCCAATGCGCAGCTCTTTGCAAAAGAGAGATATTGGCAAGGAAAAGCTGTCTTGTACCATTGCATTTTTCTCCCAAACGAAGGACACTAGAAAGAACATTTTAAAGCCTCCTGTTAGGCCATCATCAACACGACATAGCCCTGAATTTTCCAATGCGCAGCTCTTTGCAAAAGAGAGATATTGGCAAGGAAAAGCTGTCTTGTACCTTTGCATTTTTCTCCCAAACGAAGGTCACTAGAAAGAAAATTTTAAAGCCTCCTGTTAGGCCATCATCTACACGACATAGCCCTGAATTTTCCAATGCGCAGCTCTTTGCAAAAGAGAGATATTGGCAAGGAAAAGCTGTCTTGTACCATTGCATTTTTCTCCCAAACGAAGGACACTAGAAAGAAAATTTTAAAGCCTCCTGTTAGGCCATCATCTACACGACATAGCCCTGAATTTTCCAATGCGCAGCTCTTTGCAAAAGAGAGATATTGGCAAGGAAAAGCTGTCTTGTACCATTGCATTTTTCTCCCAAACGAAGGACACTAGAAAGAACATTTTAAAGCCTCCTGTTAGGCCATCATCTACACGACATAGCCCTGAATTTTCCAATGCGCAGCTCTTTGCAAAAGAGATATATTGGCAAGGAAAAGCTGTCTTGTACCATTGCATTTTTCTCCCAAACGAAGGACACTAGAAAGAACATTTTAAAGCCTCCTGTTAGGCCATCATCTACACGACATAGCCCTGAATTTTCCAATGCGCAGCTCTTTGCAATAGAGAGATATTGGCAAGGAAAAGCTGTCTTGTACCATTGCATTTTTCTCCCAAACGAAGGACACTAGAAAGAAAATTTTAAAGCCTCCTGTTAGGCCATCATCTACACGACATAGCCCTGAATTTTCCAATGCGCAGCTCTTTGCAAAAGAGAGATATTGGCAAGGAAAAGCTGTCTTGTACCTTTGCATTTTTCTCCCAAACGAAGGTCACTAGAAAGAAAATTTTAAAGCCTCCTGTTAGGCCATCATCTACACGACATAGCCCTGAATTTTCCAATGCGTAGCTCTTTGCAAAAGAGAGATATTGGCAAGGAAAAGCTGTCTTGTACCTTTGCATTTTTCTCCCAAACGAAGGACACTAGAAAGAAAATTTTAAAGCCTCATGTTAGGCCATCATCTACACGACATAGCCCTGAATTTTCCAATGCGCAGCTCTTTGCAAAAGAGAGATATTGGCAAGGAAAAGCTGTCTTGTACCATTGCATTTTTCTCCCAAACGAAGGACACTAGAAAGAAAATTTTAAAGCCTCCTGTTAGGCCATCATCTACACGACATAGCCCTGAATTTTCCAATGCGCAGCTCTTTGCAAAAGAGAGATATTGGCAAGGAAAAGCTGTCTTGTACCATTGCATTTTTCTCCCAAACGAAGGACACTAGAAAGAAAATTTTAAAGCCTCCTGTTAGGCCATCATCTACACGACATAGCCCTGAATTTTCCAATGCGTAGCTCTTTGCAAAAGAGAGATATTGGCAAGGAAAAGCTGTCTTGTACCTTTGCATTTTTCTCCCAAACGAAGGACACTAGAAAGAAAATTTTAAAGCCTCCTGTTAGGCCATCATCTACACGACATAGCCCTGAATTTTCCAATGCGCAGCTCTTTGCAAAAGAGAGATATTGGCAAGGAAAAGCTGTCTTGTACCATTGCATTTTTCTCCCAAACGAAGGACACTAGAAAGAAAATTTTAAAGCCTCCTGTTAGGCCATCATCTACACGACATAGCCCTGAATTTTCCAATGCGTAGCTCTTTGCAAAAGAGAGATATTGGCAAGGAAAAGCTGTCTTGTACCTTTGCATTTTTCTCCCAAACGAAGGACACTAGAAAGAAAATTTTAAAGCCTCCTGTTAGGCCATCATCTACACGACATAGCCCTGAATTTTCCAATGCGCAGCTCTTTGCAAAAGAGAGATATTGGCAAGGAAAAGCTGTCTTGTACCTTTGCATTTTTCTCCCAAACGAAGGACACTAGAAAGAAAATTTTAAAGCCTCCTGTTAGGCCATCATCTACACGACATAGCCCTGAATTTTCCAATGCGCAGCTCTTTGCAAAAGAGAGATATTGGCAAGGAAAAGCTGTCTTGTACCATTGCATTTTTCTCCCAAACGAAGGACACTAGAAAGAAAATTTTAAAGCCTCCTGTTAGGCCATCATCTACACGACATAGCCCTGAATTTTCCAATGCGTAGCTCTTTGCAAAAGAGAGATATTGGCAAGGAAAAGCTGTCTTGTACCTTTGCATTTTTCTCCCAAACGAAGGACACTAGAAAGAAAATTTTAAAGCCTCCTGTTAGGCCATCATCTACACGACATAGCCCTGAATTTTCCAATGCGCAGCTCTTTGCAAAAGAGAGATATTGGCAAGGAAAAGCTGTCTTGTACCATTGCATTTTTCTCCCAAACGAAGGACACTAGAAAGAAAATTTTAAAGCCTCCTGTTAGGCCATCATCTACACGACATAGCCCTGAATTTTCCAATGCGCAGCTCTTTGCAAAAGAGAGATATTGGCAAGGAAAAGCTGTCTTGTACCATTGCATTTTTCTCCCAAACGAAGGACACTAGAAAGAACATTTTAAAGCCTCCTGTTAGGCCATCATCTACACGACATAGCCCTGAATTTTCCAATGCGCAGCTCTTTGCAAAAGAGATATATTGGCAAGGAAAAGCTGTCTTGTACCATTGCATTTTTCTCCCAAACGAAGGACACTAGAAAGAACATTTTAAAGCCTCCTGTTAGGCCATCATCTACACGACATAGCCCTGAATTTTCCAATGCGCAGCTCTTTGCAATAGAGAGATATTGGCAAGGAAAAGCTGTCTTGTACCATTGCATTTTTCTCCCAAACGAAGGACACTAGAAAGAAAATTTAAAGCCTCCTGTTAGGCCATCATCTACACGACATAGCCCTGAATTTTCCAATGCGCAGCTCTTTGCAAAAGAGAGATATTGGCAAGGAAAAGCTGTCTTGTACCTTTGCATTTTTCTCCCAAACGAAGGTCACTAGAAAGAAAATTTTAAAGCCTCCTGTTAGGCCATCATCTACACGACATAGCCCTGAATTTTCCAATGCGCAGCTCTTTGCAAAAGAGAGATATTGGCAAGGAAAAGCTGTCTTGTACCATTGCATTTTTCTCCCAAACGAAGGACACTAGAAAGAAAATTTTAAAGCCTCCTGTTAGGCCATCATCTACACGACATAGCCCTGAATTTTCCAATGCGTAGCTCTTTGCAAAAGAGAGATATTGGCAAGGAAAAGCTGTCTTGTACCTTTGCATTTTTCTCCCAAACGAAGGACACTAGAAAGAAAATTTTAAAGCCTCCTGTTAGGCCATCATCTACACGACATAGCCCTGAATTTTCCAATGCGCAGCTCTTTGCAAAAGAGAGATATTGGCAAGGAAAAGCTGTCTTGTACCTTTGCATTTTTCTCCCAAACGAAGGACACTAGAAAGAAAATTTTAAAGCCTCCTGTTAGGCCATCATCTACACGACATAGCCCTGAATTTTCCAATGCGCAGCTCTTTGCAAAAGAGAGATATTGGCAAGGAAAAGCTGTCTTGTACCATTGCATTTTTCTCCCAAACGAAGGACACTAGAAAGAAAATTTTAAAGCCTCCTGTTAGGCCATCATCTACACGACATAGCCCTGAATTTTCCAATGCGTAGCTCTTTGCAAAAGAGAGATATTGGCAAGGAAAAGCTGTCTTGTACCTTTGCATTTTTCTCCCAAACGAAGGACACTAGAAAGAACATTTTAAAGCCTCCTGTTAGGCCATCATCTACACGACATAGCCCTGAATTTTCCAATGCGCAGCTCTTTGCAATAGAGAGATATTGGCAAGGAAAAGCTGTCTTGTACCATTGCATTTTTCTCCCAAACGAAGGACACTAGAAAGAAAATTTTAAAGCCTCCTGTTAGGCCATCATCTACACGACATAGCCCTGAATTTTCCAATGCGCAGCTCTTTGCAAAAGAGAGATATTGGCAAGGAAAAGCTGTCTTGTACCTTTGCATTTTTCTCCCAAACGAAGGTCACTAGAAAGAAAATTTTAAAGCCTCCTGTTAGGCCATCATCTACACGACATAGCCCTGAATTTTCCAATGCGCAGCTCTTTGCAAAAGAGAGATATTGGCAAGGAAAAGCTGTCTTGTACCATTGCATTTTTCTCCCAAACGAAGGACACTAGAAAGAAAATTTTAAAGCCTCCTGTTAGGCCATCATCTACACGACATAGCCCTGAATTTTCCAATGCGTAGCTCTTTGCAAAAGAGAGATATTGGCAAGGAAAAGCTGTCTTGTACCTTTGCATTTTTCTCCCAAACGAAGGACACTAGAAAGAAAATTTTAAAGCCTCCTGTTAGGCCATCATCTACACGACATAGCCCTGAATTTTCCAATGCGCAGCTCTTTGCAAAAGAGAGATATTGGCAAGGAAAAGCTGTCTTGTACCTTTGCATTTTTCTCCCAAACGAAGGACACTAGAAAGAAAATTTTAAAGCCTCCTGTTAGGCCATCATCTACACGACATAGCCCTGAATTTTCCAATGCGCAGCTCTTTGCAAAAGAGAGATATTGGCAAGGAAAAGCTGTCTTGTACCATTGCATTTTTCTCCCAAACGAAGGACACTAGAAAGAAAATTTTAAAGCCTCCTGTTAGGCCATCATCTACACGACATAGCCCTGAATTTTCCAATGCGTAGCTCTTTGCAAAAGAGAGATATTGGCAAGGAAAAGCTGTCTTGTACCTTTGCATTTTTCTCCCAAACGAAGGACACTAGAAAGAAAATTTTAAAGCCTCCTGTTAGGCCATCATCTACACGACATAGCCCTGAATTTTCCAATGCGCAGCTCTTTGCAAAAGAGAGATATTGGCAAGGAAAAGCTGTCTTGTACCATTGCATTTTTCTCCCAAACGAAGGACACTAGAAAGAAAATTTTAAAGCCTCCTGTTAGGCCATCATCTACACGACATAGCCCTGAATTTTCCAATGCGCAGCTCTTTGCAAAAGAGAGATATTGGCAAGGAAAAGCTGTCTTGTACCATTGCATTTTTCTCCCAAACGAAGGACACTAGAAAGAACATTTTAAAGCCTCCTGTTAGGCCATCATCTACACGACATAGCCCTGAATTTTCCAATGCGCAGCTCTTTGCAAAAGAGATATATTGGCAAGGAAAAGCTGTCTTGTACCATTGCATTTTTCTCCCAAACGAAGGACACTAGAAAGAACATTTTAAAGCCTCCTGTTAGGCCATCATCTACACGACATAGCCCTGAATTTTCCAATGCGCAGCTCTTTGCAATAGAGAGATATTGGCAAGGAAAAGCTGTCTTGTACCATTGCATTTTTCTCCCAAACGAAGGACACTAGAAAGAAAATTTTAAAGCCTCCTGTTAGGCCATCATCTACACGACATAGCCCTGAATTTTCCAATGCGCAGCTCTTTGCAAAAGAGAGATATTGGCAAGGAAAAGCTGTCTTGTACCTTTGCATTTTTCTCCCAAACGAAGGTCACTAGAAAGAAAATTTTAAAGCCTCCTGTTAGGCCATCATCTACACGACATAGCCCTGAATTTTCCAATGCGCAGCTCTTGCAAAAGAGAGATATTGGCAAGGAAAAGCTGTCTTGTACCATTGCATTTTTCTCCCAAACGAAGGACACTAGAAAGAAAATTTTAAAGCCTCCTGTTAGGCCATCATCTACACGACATAGCCCTGAATTTTCCAATGCGTAGCTCTTTGCAAAAGAGAGATATTGGCAAGGAAAAGCTGTCTTGTACCTTTGCATTTTTCTCCCAAACGAAGGACACTAGAAAGAAAATTTTAAAGCCTCCTGTTAGGCCATCATCTACACGACATAGCCCTGAATTTTCCAATGCGCAGCTCTTTGCAAAAGAGAGATATTGGCAAGGAAAAGCTGTCTTGTACCTTTGCATTTTTCTCCCAAACGAAGGACACTAGAAAGAAAATTTTAAAGCCTCCTGTTAGGCCATCATCTACACGACATAGCCCTGAATTTTCCAATGCGCAGCTCTTTGCAAAAGAGAGATATTGGCAAGGAAAAGCTGTCTTGTACCATTGCATTTTTCTCCCAAACGAAGGACACTAGAAAGAAAATTTTAAAGCCTCCTGTTAGGCCATCATCTACACGACATAGCCCTGAATTTTCCAATGCGTAGCTCTTTGCAAAAGAGAGATATTGGCAAGGAAAAGCTGTCTTGTACCTTTGCATTTTTCTCCCAAACGAAGGACACTAGAAAGAACATTTTAAAGCCTCCTGTTAGGCCATCATCTACACGACATAGCCCTGAATTTTCCAATGCGCAGCTCTTTGCAATAGAGAGATATTGGCAAGGAAAAGCTGTCTTGTACCATTGCATTTTTCTCCCAAACGAAGGACACTAGAAAGAAAATTTTAAAGCCTCCTGTTAGGCCATCATCTACACGACATAGCCCTGAATTTTCCAATGCGCAGCTCTTTGCAAAAGAGAGATATTGGCAAGGAAAAGCTGTCTTGTACCTTTGCATTTTTCTCCCAAACGAAGGACACTAGAAAGAAAATTTTAAAGCCTCCTGTTAGGCCATCATCTACACGACATAGCCCTGAATTTTCCAATGCGCAGCTCTTTGCAAAAGAGAGATATTGGCAAGGAAAAGCTGTCTTGTACCTTTGCATTTTTCTCCCAAACGAAGGTCACTAGAAAGAAAATTTTAAAGCCTCCTGTTAGGCCATCATCTACACGACATAGCCCTGAATTTTCCAATGCGTAGCTCTTTGCAAAAGAGAGATATTGGCAAGGAAAAGCTGTCTTGTACCTTTGCATTTTTCTCCCAAACGAAGGACACTAGAAAGAAAATTTTAAAGCCTCCTGTTAGGCCATCATCTACACGACATAGCCCTGAATTTTCCAATGCGCAGCTCTTTGCAAAAGAGAGATATTGGCAAGGAAAAGCTGTCTTGTACCTTTGCATTTTTCTCCCAAACGAAGGACACTAGAAAGAAAATTTTAAAGCCTCCTGTTAGGCCATCATCTACACGACATAGCCCTGAATTTTCCAATGCGCAGCTCTTTGCAAAAGAGAGATATTGGCAAGGAAAAGCTGTCTTGTACCATTGCATTTTTCTCCCAAACGAAGGACACTAGAAAGAACATTTTAAAGCCTCCTGTTAGGCCATCATCTACACGACATAGCCCTGAATTTTCCAATGCGCAGCTCTTTGCAAAAGAGAGATATTGGCAAGGAAAAGCTGTCTTGTACCTTTGCATTTTTCTCCCAAACGAAGGTCACTAGAAAGAAAATTTTAAAGCCTCCTGTTAGGCCATCATCTACACGACATAGCCCTGAATTTTCCAATGCGCAGCTCTTTGCAAAAGAGAGATATTGGCAAGGAAAAGCTGTCTTGTACCATTGCATTTTTCTCCCAAACGAAGGACACTAGAAAGAAAATTTTAAAGCCTCCTGTTAGGCCATCATCTACACGACATAGCCCTGAATTTTCCAATGCGCAGCTCTTTGCAAAAGAGAGATATTGGCAAGGAAAAGCTGTCTTGTACCATTGCATTTTTCTCCCAAACGAAGGACACTAGAAAGAACATTTTAAAGCCTCCTGTTAGGCCATCATCTACACGACATAGCCCTGAATTTTCCAATGCGCAGCTCTTTGCAAAAGAGATATATTGGCAAGGAAAAGCTGTCTTGTACCATTGCATTTTTCTCCCAAACGAAGGACACTAGAAAGAACATTTTAAAGCCTCCTGTTAGGCCATCATCTACACGACATAGCCCTGAATTTTCCAATGCGCAGCTCTTTGCAATAGAGAGATATTGGCAAGGAAAAGCTGTCTTGTACCATTGCATTTTTCTCCCAAACGAAGGACACTAGAAAGAAAATTTTAAAGCCTCCTGTTAGGCCATCATCTACACGACATAGCCCTGAATTTTCCAATGCGCAGCTCTTTGCAAAAGAGAGATATTGGCAAGGAAAAGCTGTCTTGTACCTTTGCATTTTTCTCCCAAACGAAGGTCACTAGAAAGAAAATTTTAAAGCCTCCTGTTAGGCCATCATCTACACGACATAGCCCTGAATTTTCCAATGCGTAGCTCTTTGCAAAAGAGAGATATTGGCAAGGAAAAGCTGTCTTGTACCTTTGCATTTTTCTCCCAAACGAAGGACACTAGAAAGAAAATTTTAAAGCCTCATGTTAGGCCATCATCTACACGACATAGCCCTGAATTTTCCAATGCGCAGCTCTTTGCAAAAGAGAGATATTGGCAAGGAAAAGCTGTCTTGTACCATTGCATTTTTCTCCCAAACGAAGGACACTAGAAAGAAAATTTTAAAGCCTCCTGTTAGGCCATCATCTACACGACATAGCCCTGAATTTTCCAATGCGCAGCTCTTTGCAAAAGAGAGATATTGGCAAGGAAAAGCTGTCTTGTACCATTGCATTTTTCTCCCAAACGAAGGACACTAGAAAGAAAATTTTAAAGCCTCCTGTTAGGCCATCATCTACACGACATAGCCCTGAATTTTCCAATGCGTAGCTCTTTGCAAAAGAGAGATATTGGCAAGGAAAAGCTGTCTTGTACCTTTGCATTTTTCTCCCAAACGAAGGACACTAGAAAGAAAATTTAAAGCCTCCTGTTAGGCCATCATCTACACGACATAGCCCTGAATTTTCCAATGCGCAGCTCTTTGCAAAAGAGAGATATTGGCAAGGAAAAGCTGTCTTGTACCATTGCATTTTTCTCCCAAACGAAGGACACTAGAAAGAAAATTTTAAAGCCTCCTGTTAGGCCATCATCTACACGACATAGCCCTGAATTTCCCAATGCGCAGCTCTTTGCAAAAGAGAGATATTGGCAAGGAAAAGCTGTCTTGTACCATTGCATTTTTCTCCCAAACGAAGGACACTAGAAAGAAAATTTTAAAGCCTCCTGTTAGGCCATCATCTACACGACATAGCCCTGAATTTTCCAATGCGTAGCTCTTTGCAAAAGAGAGATATTGGCAAGGAAAAGCTGTCTTGTACCTTTGCATTTTTCTCCCAAACGAAGGACACTAGAAAGAAAATTTTAAAGCCTCCTGTTAGGCCATCATCTACACGACATAGCCCTGAATTTTCCAATGCGCAGCTCTTTGCAAAAGAGAGATATTGGCAAGGAAAAGCTGTCTTGTACCTTTGCATTTTTCTCCCAAACGAAGGACACTAGAAAGAAAATTTTAAAGCCTCCTGTTAGGCCATCATCTACACGACATAGCCCTGAATTTTCCAATGCGCAGCTCTTTGCAAAAGAGAGATATTGGCAAGGAAAAGCTGTCTTGTACCATTGCATTTTTCTCCCAAACGAAGGACACTAGAAAGAAAATTTTAAAGCCTCCTGTTAGGCCATCATCTACACGACATAGCCCTGAATTTTCCAATGCGTAGCTCTTTGCAAAAGAGAGATATTGGCAAGGAAAAGCTGTCTTGTACCTTTGCATTTTTCTCCCAAACGAAGGACACTAGAAAGAACATTTTAAAGCCTCCTGTTAGGCCATCATCTACACGACATAGCCCTGAATTTTCCAATGCGCAGCTCTTTGCAATAGAGAGATATTGGCAAGGAAAAGCTGTCTTGTACCATTGCATTTTTCTCCCAAACGAAGGACACTAGAAAGAAAATTTTAAAGCCTCCTGTTAGGCCATCATCTACACGACATAGCCCTGAATTTTCCAATGCGCAGCTCTTTGCAAAAGAGAGATATTGGCAAGGAAAAGCTGTCTTGTACCTTTGCATTTTTCTCCCAAACGAAGGTCACTAGAAAGAAAATTTTAAAGCCTCCTGTTAGGCCATCATCTACACGACATAGCCCTGAATTTTCCAATGCGCAGCTCTTTGCAAAAGAGAGATATTGGCAAGGAAAAGCTGTCTTGTACCATTGCATTTTTCTCCCAAACGAAGGACACTAGAAAGAAAATTTTAAAGCCTCCTGTTAGGCCATCATCTACACGACATAGCCCTGAATTTTCCAATGCGTAGCTCTTTGCAAAAGAGAGATATTGGCAAGGAAAAGCTGTCTTGTACCTTTGCATTTTTCTCCCAAACGAAGGACACTAGAAAGAAAATTTTAAAGCCTCCTGTTAGGCCATCATCTACACGACATAGCCCTGAATTTTCCAATGCGCAGCTCTTTGCAAAAGAGAGATATTGGCAAGGAAAAGCTGTCTTGTACCTTTGCATTTTTCTCCCAAACGAAGGACACTAGAAAGAAAATTTTAAAGCCTCCTGTTAGGCCATCATCTACACGACATAGCCCTGAATTTTCCAATGCGCAGCTCTTTGCAAAAGAGAGATATTGGCAAGGAAAAGCTGTCTTGTACCATTGCATTTTTCTCCCAAACGAAGGACACTAGAAAGAAAATTTTAAAGCCTCCTGTTAGGCCATCATCTACACGACATAGCCCTGAATTTTCCAATGCGTAGCTCTTTGCAAAAGAGAGATATTGGCAAGGAAAAGCTGTCTTGTACCTTTGCATTTTTCTCCCAAACGAAGGACACTAGAAAGAAAATTTTAAAGCCTCCTGTTAGGCCATCATCTACACGACATAGCCCTGAATTTTCCAATGCGCAGCTCTTTGCAAAAGAGAGATATTGGCAAGGAAAAGCTGTCTTGTACCATTGCATTTTTCTCCCAAACGAAGGACACTAGAAAGAAAATTTTAAAGCCTCCTGTTAGGCCATCATCTACACGACATAGCCCTGAATTTTCCAATGCGCAGCTCTTTGCAAAAGAGAGATATTGGCAAGGAAAAGCTGTCTTGTACCATTGCATTTTTCTCCCAAACGAAGGACACTAGAAAGAACATTTTAAAGCCTCCTGTTAGGCCATCATCTACACGACATAGCCCTGAATTTTCCAATGCGCAGCTCTTTGCAAAAGAGATATATTGGCAAGGAAAAGCTGTCTTGTACCATTGCATTTTTCTCCCAAACGAAGGACACTAGAAAGAACATTTTAAAGCCTCCTGTTAGGCCATCATCTACACGACATAGCCCTGAATTTTCCAATGCGCAGCTCTTTGCAATAGAGAGATATTGGCAAGGAAAAGCTGTCTTGTACCATTGCATTTTTCTCCCAAACGAAGGACACTAGAAAGAAAATTTTAAAGCCTCCTGTTAGGCCATCATCTACACGACATAGCCCTGAATTTTCCAATGCGCAGCTCTTTGCAAAAGAGAGATATTGGCAAGGAAAAGCTGTCTTGTACCTTTGCATTTTTCTCCCAAACGAAGGTCACTAGAAAGAAAATTTTAAAGCCTCCTGTTAGGCCATCATCTACACGACATAGCCCTGAATTTTCCAATGCGCAGCTCTTTGCAAAAGAGAGATATTGGCAAGGAAAAGCTGTCTTGTACCATTGCATTTTTCTCCCAAACGAAGGACACTAGAAAGAAAATTTTAAAGCCTCCTGTTAGGCCATCATCTACACGACATAGCCCTGAATTTTCCAATGCGTAGCTCTTTGCAAAAGAGAGATATTGGCAAGGAAAAGCTGTCTTGTACCTTTGCATTTTTCTCCCAAACGAAGGACACTAGAAAGAAAATTTTAAAGCCTCCTGTTAGGCCATCATCTACACGACATAGCCCTGAATTTTCCAATGCGCAGCTCTTTGCAAAAGAGAGATATTGGCAAGGAAAAGCTGTCTTGTACCTTTGCATTTTTCTCCCAAACGAAGGACACTAGAAAGAAAATTTTAAAGCCTCCTGTTAGGCCATCATCTACACGACATAGCCCTGAATTTTCCAATGCGCAGCTCTTTGCAAAAGAGAGATATTGGCAAGGAAAAGCTGTCTTGTACCATTGCATTTTTCTCCCAAACGAAGGACACTAGAAAGAAAATTTTAAAGCCTCCTGTTAGGCCATCATCTACACGACATAGCCCTGAATTTTCCAATGCGTAGCTCTTTGCAAAAGAGAGATATTGGCAAGGAAAAGCTGTCTTGTACCTTTGCATTTTTCTCCCAAACGAAGGACACTAGAAAGAACATTTTAAAGCCTCCTGTTAGGCCATCATCTACACGA
>NW_026968552.1:0-85562 GCF_028390025.1 Pseudophryne corroboree
AGCCCTGAATTTTCCAATGCGCAGCTCTTTGCAAAAGAGAGATATTGGCAAGGAAAAGCTGTCTTGTACCTTTGCATTTTTCTCCCAAACGAAGGTCACTAGAAAGAAAATTTTAAAGCCTCCTGTTAGGCCATCATCTACACGACATAGCCCTGAATTTTCCAATGCGCAGCTCTTTGCAAAAGAGAGACATTGGCAAGGAAAAGCTGTCTTGTACCATTGCATTTTTCTCCCAAACGAAGGACACTAGAAAGAAAATTTTAAAGCCTCCTGTTAGGCCATCATCTACACGACATAGCCCTGAATTTTCCAATGCGCAGCTCTTGCAAAAGAGAGATATTGGCAAGGAAAAGCTGTCTTGTACCATTGCATTTTTCTCCCAAACGAAGGACACTAGAAAGAACATTTTAAAGCCTCCTGTTAGGCCATCATCTACACGACATAGCCCTGAATTTTCCAATGCGCAGCTCTTTGCAAAAGAGATATATTGGCAAGGAAAAGCTGTCTTGTACCATTGCATTTTTCTCCCAAACGAAGGACACTAGAAAGAACATTTTAAGCCTCCTGTTAGGCCATCATCTACACGACATAGCCCTGAATTTTCCAATGCGCAGCTCTTTGCAATAGAGAGATATTGGCAAGGAAAAGCTGTCTTGTACCATTGCATTTTTCTCCCAAACGAAGGACACTAGAAAGAAAATTTTAAAGCCTCCTGTTAGGCCATCATCTACACGACATAGCCCTGAATTTTCCAATGCGCAGCTCTTTGCAAAAGAGAGATATTGGCAAGGAAAAGCTGTCTTGTACCTTTGCATTTTTCTCCCAAACGAAGGAAACTAGAAAGAAAAATTTAAAGCCTCCTGTTAGGCCATCATCTACACGACATAGCCCTGAATTTTCCAATGCGCAGCTCTTTGCAAAAGAGAGATATTGGCAAGGAAAAGCTGTCTTGTACCATTGCATTTTTCTCCCAAACGAAGGACACTAGAAAGAAAATTTTAAAGCCTCCTGTTAGGCCATCATCTACACGACATAGCCCTGAATTTTCCAATGCGCAGCTCTTTGCAAAAGAGAGATATTGGCAAGGAAAAGCTGTCTTGTACCATTGCATTTTTCTCCCAAACGAAGGACACTAGAAAGAACATTTTAAAGCCTCCTGTTAGGCCATCATCTACACGACATAGCCCTGAATTTTCCAATGCGCAGCTCTTTGCAAAAGAGAGATATTGGCAAGGAAAAGCTGTCTTGTACCATTGCATTTTTCTCCCAAACGAAGGACACTAGAAAGAACATTTTAAAGCCTCCTGTTAGGCCATCATCTACACGACATAGCCCTGAATTTTCCAATGCGCAGCTCTTTGCAATAGAGAGATATTGGCAAGGAAAAGCTGTCTTGTACCATTGCATTTTTCTCCCAAACGAAGGACACTAGAAAGAAAATTTTAAAGCCTCCTGTTAGGCCATCATCTACACGACATAGCCCTGAATTTTCCAATGCGCAGCTCTTTGCAAAAGAGAGATATTGGCAAGGAAAAGCTGTCTTGTACCATTGCATTTTTCTCCCAAACGAAGGACACTAGAAAGAAAATTTGAAAGCCTCCTGTTAGGCCATCATCTACACGACATAGCCCTGAATTTTCCAATGCGTAGCTCTTTGCAAAAGAGAGATATTGGCAAGGAAAAGCTGTCTTGTACCTTTGCATTTTTCTCCCAAACGAAGGACACTAGAAAGAAAATTTTAAAGCCTCCTGTTAGGCCATCATCTACACGACATAGCCCTGAATTTTCCAATGCGCAGCTCTTTGCAAAAGAGAGATATTGGCAAGGAAAAGCTGTCTTGTACCTTTGCATTTTTCTCCCAAACGAAGGTCACTAGAAAGAAAATTTTAAAGCCTCCTGTTAGGCCATCATCTACACGACATAGCCCTGAATTTTCCAATGCGTAGCTCTTTGCAAAAGAGAGATATTGGCAAGGAAAAGCTGTCTTGTACCTTTGCATTTTTCTCCCAAACGAAGGACACTAGAAAGAAAATTTTAAAGCCTCCTGTTAGGCCATCATCTACACGACATAGCTCTGAATTTTCCAATGCGCAGCTCTTTGCAAAAGAGAGATATTGGCAAGGAAAAGCTGTCTTGTACCATTGCATTTTTCTCCCAAACGAAGGAAACTAGAAAGAACATTTTAAAGCCTCCTGTTAGGCCATCATCTTCACGACATAGCCCTGAATTTTCCAATGCGCAGCTCTTTGCAAAAGAGAGATATTGGCAAGGAAAAGCTGTCTTGTACCTTTGCATTTTTCTCCCAAACGAAGGTCACTAGAAAGAAAATTTTAAAGCCTCCTGTTAGGCCATCATCTACACGACATAGCCCTGAATTTTCCAATGCGCAGCTCTTTGCAAAAGAGAGACATTGGCAAGGAAAAGCTGTCTTGTACCATTGCATTTTTCTCCCAAACGAAGGACACTAGAAAGAAAATTTTAAAGCCTCCTGTTAGGCCATCATCTACACGACATAGCCCTGAATTTTCCAATGCGCAGCTCTTTGCAAAAGAGAGATATTGGCAAGGAAAAGCTGTCTTGTACCATTGCATTTTTCTCCCAAACGAAGGACACTAGAAAGAACATTTTAAAGCCTCCTGTTAGGCCATCATCTACACGACATAGCCCTGAATTTTCCAATGCGCAGCTCTTTGCAAAAGAGATATATTGGCAAGGAAAAGCTGTCTTGTACCATTGCATTTTTCTCCCAAACGAAGGACACTAGAAAGAACATTTTAAAGCCTCCTGTTAGGCCATCATCTACACGACATAGCCCTGAATTTTCCAATGCGCAGCTCTTTGCAATAGAGAGATATTGGCAAGGAAAAGCTGTCTTGTACCATTGCATTTTTCTCCCAAACGAAGGACACTAGAAAGAAAATTTTAAAGCCTCCTGTTAGGCCATCATCTACACGACATAGCCCTGAATTTTCCAATGCGCAGCTCTTTGCAAAAGAGAGATATTGGCAAGGAAAAGCTGTCTTGTACCTTTGCATTTTTCTCCCAAACGAAGGAAACTAGAAAGAAAAATTTAAAGCCTCCTGTTAGGCCATCATCTACACGACATAGCCCTGAATTTTCCAATGCGTAGCTCTTTGCAAAAGAGAGATATTGGCAAGGAAAAGCTGTCTTGTACCTTTGCATTTTTCTCCCAAACGAAGGACGCTAGAAAGAAAATTTTAAAGCCTCCTGTTAGGCCATCATCTACACGACATAGCCCTGAATTTTCCAATGCGCAGCTCTTTGCAAAAAAGAGATATTGGCAAGGAAAAGCTGTCTTGTACCTTTGCATTTTTCTCCCAAACGAAGGAAACTAGAAAGAAAATTTTAAAGCCTCCTGTTAGGCCATCATCTACACGACATAGCCCTGAATTTTCCAATGCGCAGCTCTTTGCAAAAGAGAGATATTGGCAAGGAAAAGCTGTCTTGTACCATTGCATTTTTCTCCCAAACGAAGGACACTAGAAAGAAAATTTTAAAGCCTACTGTTAGGCCATCATCTACACGACATAGCCCTGAATTTTCCAATGCGTAGCTCTTTGCAAAAGAGAGATATTGGCAAGGAGAAGCCGTCTTGTACCTTTGCATTTTTCTCCCAAACGAAGGACGCTAGAAAGAAAATTTTAAAGCCTCCTGTTAGGCCATCATCTACACGACATAGCCCTGAATTTTCCAATGCGCAGCTCTTTGCAAAAGAGAGATATTGGCAAGGAAAAGCTGTCTTGTACCTTTGCATTTTTCTCCCAAACGAAGGTCACTAGAAAGAAAATTTTAAAGCCTCCTGTTAGGCCATCATCTACACGACATAGCCCTGAATTTTCCAATGCGTAGCTCTTTGCAAAAGAGAGATATTGGCAAGGAAAAGCTGTCTTGTACCTTTGCATTTTTCTCCCAAACGAAGGACACTAGAAAGAAAATTTTAAAGCCTCCTGTTAGGCCATCATCTACACGACATAGCCCTGAATTTTCCAATGCGCAGCTCTTTGCAAAAGAGAGATATTGGCAAGGAAAAGCTGTTTTGTACCATTGCATTTTTCTCCCAAACGAAGGACACTAGAAAGAAAATTTTAAAGCCTCCTGTTAGGCCATCATCTACACGACATAGCCCTGAATTTTCCAATGCGTAGCTCTTTGCAAAAGAGAGATATTGGCAAGGAAAAGCTGTCTTGTACCTTTGCATTTTTCTCCCAAACGAAGGACACTAGAAAGAAAATTTTAAAGCCTCCTGTTAGGCCATCATCTACACGACATAGCCCTGAATTTTCCAATGCGCAGCTCTTTGCAAAAGAGAGATATTGGCAAGGAAAAGCTGTCTTGTACCATTGCATTTTTCTCCCAAACGAAGGTCACTAGAAAGAAAATTTTAAAGCCTCCTGTTAGGCCATCATCTACACGACATAGCCCTGAATTTTCCAATGCGTAGCTCTTTGCAAAAGAGAGATATTGGCAAGGAAAAGCTGTCTTGTACCTTTGCATTTTTCTCCCAAACGAAGGACGCTAGAAAGAAAATTTTAAAGCCTCCTGTTAGGCCATCATCTACACGACATAGCCCTGAATTTTCCAATGCGCAGCTCTTTGCAAAAGAGAGATATTGGCAAGGAAAAGCTGTCTTGTACCATTGCATTTTTCTCCCAAACGAAGGACACTAGAAAGAACATTTTAAAGCCTCCTGTTAGGCCATCATCTACACGACATAGCCCTGAATTTTCCAATGCGCAGCTCTTTGCAAAAGAGAGATATTGGCAAGGAAAAGCTGTCTTGTACCTTTGCATTTTTCTCCCAAACGAAGGTCACTAGAAAGAAAATTTTAAAGCCTCCTGTTAGGCCATCATCTACACGACATAGCCCTGAATTTTCCAATGCGCAGCTCTTTGCAAAAGAGAGATATTGGCAAGGAAAAGCTGTCTTGTACCATTGCATTTTTCTCCCAAACGAAGGACACTAGAAAGAACATTTTAAAGCCTCCTGTTAGGCCATCATCTACACGACATAGCCCTTAATTTTCCAATGCGCAGCTCTTTGCAAAAGAGATATATTGGCAAGGAAAAGCTGTCTTGTACCATTGCATTTTTCTCCCAAACGAAGGACACTAGAAAGAACATTTTAAAGCCTCCTGTTAGGCCATCATCTACACGACATAGCCCTGAATTTTCCAATGCGCAGCTCTTTGCAATAGAGAGATATTGGCAAGGAAAAGCTGTCTTGTACCATTGCATTTTTCTCCCAAACGAAGGACACTAGAAAGAAAATTTTAAAGCCTCCTGTTAGGCCATCATCTACACGACATAGCCCTGAATTTTCCAATGCGCAGCTCTTTGCAAAAGAGAGATATTGGCAAGGAAAAGCTGTCTTGTACCATTGCATTTTTCTCCCAAACGAAGGACACTAGAAAGAAAATTTTAAAGCCTCCTGTTAGGCCATCATCTACACGACATAGCCCTGAATTTTCCAATGCGCAGCTCTTTGCAAAAGAGAGATATTGGCAAGGAAAAGCTGTCTTGTACCTTTGCATTTTTCTCCCAAACGAAGGTCACTAGAAAGAAAATTTTAAAGCCTCCTGTTAGGCCATCATCTACACGACATAGCCCTGAATTTTCCAATGCGTAGCTCTTTGCAAAAGAGAGATATTGGCAAGGAAAAGCTGTCTTGTAGCTTTGCATTTTTCTCCCAAACGAAGGACACTAGAAAGAAAATTTTAAAGCCTCCTGTTAGGCCATCATCTACACGACATAGCCCTGAATTTTCCAATGCGCAGCTCTTTGCAAAAGAGAGATATTGGCAAGGAAAAGCTGTCTTGTACCATTGCATTTTTCTCCCAAACGAAGGACACTAGAAAGAAAATTTTAAAGCCTCCTGTTAGGCCATCATCTACACGACATAGCCCTGAATTTTCCAATGCGTAGCTCTTTGCAAAAGAGAGATATTGGCAAGGAAAAGCTGTCTTGTACCTTTGCATTTTTCTCCCAAACGAAGGACACTAGAAAGAAAATTTTAAAGCCTCCTGTTAGGCCATCATCTACACGACATAGCCCTGAATTTTCCAATGCGCAGCTCTTTGCAAAAGAGAGATATTGGCAAGGAAAAGCTGTCTTGTACCTTTGCATTTTTCTCCCAAACGAAGGTCACTAGAAAGAAAATTTTAAAGCCTCCTGTTAGGCCATCATCTACACGACATAGCCCTGAATTTTCCAATGCGTAGCTCTTTGCAAAAGAGAGATATTGGCAAGGAAAAGCTGTCTTGTACCTTTGCATTTTTCTCCCAAACGAAGGACACTAGAAAGAAAATTTTAAAGCCTCCTGTTAGGCCATCATCTACACGACATAGCCCTGAATTTTCCAATGCGCAGCTCTTTGCAAAAGAGAGATATTGGCAAGGAAAAGCTGTCTTGTACCATTGCATTTTTCTCCCAAACGAAGGAAACTAGAAAGAACATTTTAAAGCCTCCTGTTAGGCCATCATCTACACGACATAGCCCTGAATTTTCCAATGCGCAGCTCTTTGCAAAAGAGAGATATTGGCAAGGAAAAGCTGTCTTGTACCTTTGCATTTTTCTCCCAAACGAAGGTCACTAGAAAGAAAATTTTAAAGCCTCCTGTTATGCCATCACCTACGCGACATAGCCCTGAATTTTCCAATGCGCAGCTCTTTGCAAAAGAGAGATATTGGCAAGGAAAAGCTGTCTTGTACCATTGCATTTTTCTCCCAAACGAAGGACACTAGAAAGAAAATTTTAAAGCCTCCTGTTAGGCCATCATCTACACGACATAGCCCTGAATTTTCCAATGCGCAGCTCTTTGCAAAAGAGAGATATTGGCAAGGAAAAGCTGTCTTGTACCATTGCATTTTTCTCCCAAACGAAGGACACTAGAAAGAAAATTTTAAAGCCTCCTGTTAGGCCATCATCTACACGACATAGCCCTGAATTTTCCAATGCGTAGCTCTTTGCAAAAGAGAGATATTGGCAAGGAAAAGCTGTCTTGTACCTTTGCATTTTTCTCCCAAACGAAGGACACTAGAAAGAAAATTTTAAAGCCTCCTGTTAGGCCATCATCTACACGACATAGCCCTGAATTTTCCAATGCGCAGCTCTTTGCAAAAGAGAGATATTGGCAAGGAAAAGCTGTCTTGTACCTTTGCATTTTTCTCCCAAACGAAGGTCACTAGAAAGAAAATTTTAAAGCCTCCTGTTAGGCCATCATCTACACGACATAGCCCTGAATTTTCCAATGCGTAGCTCTTTGCAAAAGAGAGATATTGGCAAGGAAAAGCTGTCTTGTACCTTTGCATTTTTCTCCCAAACGAAGGAAACTAGAAAGAACATTTTAAAGCCTCCTGTTAGGCCATCATCTACACGACATAGCCCTGAATTTTCCAATGCGCAGCTCTTTGCAAAAGAGAGATATTGGCAAGGAAAAGCTGTCTTGTACCTTTGCATTTTTCTCCCAAACGAAGGACACTAGAAAGAAAATTTTAAAGCCTCCTGTTAGGCCATCATCTACACGACATAGCCCTGAATTTTCCAATGCGTAGCTCTTTGCAAAAGAGAGATATTGGCAAGGAAAAGCTGTCTTGTACCTTTGCTTTTTTCTCCCAAACGAAGGACACTAGAAAGAAAATTTTAAAGCCTCCTGTTAGGCCATCATCTACACGACATAGCCCTGAATTTTCCAATGCGTAGCTCTTTGCAAAAGAGAGATATTGGCAAGGAAAAGCTGTCTTGTACCTTTGCATTTTTCTCCCAAACGAAGGACACTAGAAAGAAAATTTTAAAGCCTCCTGTTAGGCCATCATCTACACGACATAGCCCTGAATTTTCCAATGCGCAGCTCTTTGCAAAAGAGAGATATTGGCAAGGAAAAGCTGTCTTGTACCTTTGCATTTTTCTCCCAAACGAAGGTCACTAGAAAGAAAATTTTAAAGCCTCCTGTTAGGCCATCATCTACACGACATAGCCCTGAATTTTCCAATGCGTAGCTCTTTGCAAAAGAGAGATATTGGCAAGGAAAAGCTGTCTTGTACCTTTGCATTTTTCTCCCAAACGAAGGACACTAGAAAGAAAATTTTAAAGCCTCCTGTTAGGCCATCATCTACACGACATAGCCCTGAATTTTCCAATGCGCAGCTCTTTGCAAAAGAGAGATATTGGCAAGGAAAAGCTGTTTTGTACCATTGCATTTTTCTCCCAAACGAAGGACACTAGAAAGAAAATTTTAAAGCCTCCTGTTAGGCCATCATCTACACGACATAGCCCTGAATTTTCCAATGCGTAGCTCTTTGCAAAAGAGAGATATTGGCAAGGAAAAGCTGTCTTGTACCTTTGCATTTTTCTCCCAAACGAAGGACACTAGAAAGAAAATTTTAAAGCCTCCTGTTAGGCGATCATCTACACGACATAGCCCTGAATTTTCCAATGCGCAGCTCTTTGCAAAAGAGAGATATTGGCAAGGAAAAGCTGTCTTGTACCATTGCATTTTTCTCCCAAACGAAGGTCACTAGAAAGAAAATTTTAAAGCCTCCTGTTAGGCCATCATCTACACGACATAGCCCTGAATTTTCCAATGCGTAGCTCTTTGCAAAAGAGAGATATTGGCAAGGAAAAGCTGTCTTGTACCTTTGCATTTTTCTCCCAAACGAAGGACACTAGAAAGAAAATTTTAAAGCCTCCTGTTAGGCCATCATCTACACGACATAGCCCTGAATTTTCCAATGCGCAGCTCTTTGCAAAAGAGAGATATTGGCAAGGAAAAGCTGTCTTGTACCATTGCATTTTTCTCCCAAACGAAGGACACTAGAAAGAACATTTTAAAGCCTCCTGTTAGGCCATCATCTACACGACATAGCCCTGAATTTTCCAATGCGCAGCTCTTTGCAAAAGAGAGATATTGGCAAGGAAAAGCTGTCTTGTACCTTTGCATTTTTCTCCCAAACGAAGGTCACTAGAAAGAAAATTTTAAATCCTCCTGTTAGGCCATCATCTACACGACATAGCCCTGAATTTTCCAATGCGCAGCTCTTTGCAAAAGAGAGATATTGGCAAGGAAAAGCTGTCTTGTACCATTGCATTTTTCTCCCAAACGAAGGACACTAGAAAGAACATTTTAAAGCCTCCTGTTAGGCCATCATCTACACGACATAGCCCTGAATTTTCCAATGCGCAGCTCTTTGCAAAAGAGATATATTGGCAAGGAAAAGCTGTCTTGTACCATTGCATTTTTCTCCCAAACGAAGGACACTAGAAAGAACATTTTAAAGCCTCCTGTTAGGCCATCATCTACACGACATAGCCCTGAATTTTCCAATGCGCAGCTCTTTGCAATAGAGAGATATTGGCAAGGAAAAGCTGTCTTGTACCATTGCATTTTTCTCCCAAACGAAGGACACTAGAAAGAAAATTTTAAAGCCTCCTGTTAGGCCATCATCTACACGACATAGCCCTGAATTTTCCAATGCGCAGCTCTTTGCAAAAGAGAGATATTGGCAAGGAAAAGCTGTCTTGTACCTTTGCATTTTTCTCCCAAACGAAGGAAACTAGAAAGAAAATTTTAAAGCCTCCTGTTAGGCCATCTTCTACATGACATAGCCCTGAATTTTCCAATGCGCAGCTCTTTGCAAAAGAGAGATATTGGCAAGGAAAAGCTGTCTTGTACCATTGCATTTTTCTCCCAAACGAAGGACACTAGAAAGAAAATTTTAAAGCCTCCTGTTAGGCCATCATCTACACGACATAGCCCTGAATTTTCCAATGCGCAGCTCTTTGCAAAAGAGAGATATTGGCAAGGAAAAGCTGTCTTGTACCTTTGCATTTTTCTCCCAAACGAAGGTCACTAGAAAGAAAATTTTAAAGCCTCCTGTTAGGCCATCATCTACACGACATAGCCCTGAATTTTCCAATGCGTAGCTCTTTGCAAAAGAGAGATATTGGCAAGGAAAAGCTATCTTGTACCTTTGCATTTTTCTCCCAAACGAAGGACACCAGAAAGAAAATTTTAAAGCCTCCTGTTAGGCCATCATCTACACGACATAGCCCTGAATTTTCCAATGCGCAGCTCTTTGCAAAAGAGAGATATTGGCAAGGAAAAGCTGTCTTGTACCATTGCATTTTTCTCCCAAACGAAGGACACTAGAAAGAAAATTTGAAAGCCTCCTGTTAGGCCATCATCTACACGACATAGCCCTGAATTTTCCAATGCGTAGCTCTTTGCAAAAGAGAGATATTGGCAAGGAAAAGCTGTCTTGTACCTTTGCATTTTTCTCCCAAACGAAGGACACTAGAAAGAAAATTTTAAAGCCTCCTGTTAGGCCATCATCTACACGACATAGCCCTGAATTTTCCAATGCGCAGCTCTTTGCAAAAGAGAGATATTGGCAAGGAAAAGCTGTCTTGTACCTTTGCATTTTTCTCCCAAACGAAGGTCACTAGAAAGAAAATTTTAAAGCCTCCTGTTAGGCCATCATCTACACGACATAGCCCTGAATTTTCCAATGCGTAGCTCTTTGCAAAAGAGAGATATTGGCAAGGAAAAGCTGTCTTGTACCTTTGCATTTTTCTCCCAAACGAAGGACACTAGAAAGAAAATTTTAAAGCCTCCTGTTAGGCCATCATCTACACGACATAGCTCTGAATTTTCCAATGCGCAGCTCTTTGCAAAAGAGAGATATTGGCAAGGAAAAGCTGTCTTGTACCATTGCATTTTTCTCCCAAACGAAGGAAACTAGAAAGAACATTTTAAAGCCTCCTGTTAGGCCATCATCTACACGACATAGCCCTGAATTTTCCAATGCGCAGCTCTTTGCAAAAGAGAGATATTGGCAAGGAAAAGCTGTCTTGTACCTTTGCATTTTTCTCCCAAACGAAGGTCACTAGAAAGAAAATTTTAAAGCCTCCTGTTAGGCCATCATCTACACGACATAGCCCTGAATTTTCCAATGCGCAGCTCTTTGCAAAAGAGAGACATTGGCAAGGAAAAGCTGTCTTGTACCATTGCATTTTTCTCCCAAACGAAGGACACTAGAAAGAAAATTTTAAAGCCTCCTGTTAGGCCATCATCTACACGACATAGCCCTGAATTTTCCAATGCGCAGCTCTTTGCAAAAGAGAGATATTGGCAAGGAAAAGCTGTCTTGTACCATTGCATTTTTCTCCCAAACGAAGGACACTAGAAAGAACATTTTAAAGCCTCCTGTTAGGCCATCATCTACACGACATAGCCCTGAATTTTCCAATGCGCAGCTCTTTGCAAAAGAGATATATTGGCAAGGAAAAGCTGTCTTGTACCATTGCATTTTTCTCCCAAACGAAGGACACTAGAAAGAACATTTTAAAGCCTCCTGTTAGGCCATCATCTACACGACATAGCCCTGAATTTTCCAATGCGCAGCTCTTTGCAATAGAGAGATATTGGCAAGGAAAAGCTGTCTTGTACCATTGCATTTTTCTCCCAAACGAAGGACACTAGAAAGAAAATTTTAAAGCCTCCTGTTAGGCCATCATCTACACGACATAGCCCTGAATTTTCCAATGCGCAGCTCTTTGCAAAAGAGAGATATTGGCAAGGAAAAGCTGTCTTGTACCTTTGCATTTTTCTCCCAAACGAAGGAAACTAGAAAGAAAAATTTAAAGCCTCCTGTTAGGCCATCATCTACACGACATAGCCCTGAATTTTCCAATGCGCAGCTCTTTGCAAAAGAGAGATATTGGCAAGGAAAAGCTGTCTTGTACCATTGCATTTTTCTCCCAAACGAAGGACACTAGAAAGAAAATTTTAAAGCCTCCTGTTAGGCCATCATCTACACGACATAGCCCTGAATTTTCCAATGCGCAGCTCTTTGCAAAAGAGAGATATTGGCAAGGAAAAGCTGTCTTGTACCATTGCATTTTTCTCCCAAACGAAGGACACTAGAAAGAACATTTTAAAGCCTCCTGTTAGGCCATCATCTACACGACATAGCCCTGAATTTTCCAATGCGCAGCTCTTTGCAAAAGAGAGATATTGGCAAGGAAAAGCTGTCTTGTACCATTGCATTTTTCTCCCAAACGAAGGACACTAGAAAGAACATTTTAAAGCCTCCTGTTAGGCCATCATCTACACGACATAGCCCTGAATTTTCCAATGCGCAGCTCTTTGCAATAGAGAGATATTGGCAAGGAAAAGCTGTCTTGTACCATTGCATTTTTCTCCCAAACGAAGGACACTAGAAAGAAAATTTTAAAGCCTCCTGTTAGGCCATCATCTACACGACATAGCCCTGAATTTTCCAATGCGCAGCTCTTTGCAAAAGAGAGATATTGGCAAGGAAAAGCTGTCTTGTACCATTGCATTTTTCTCCCAAACGAAGGACACTAGAAAGAAAATTTGAAAGCCTCCTGTTAGGCCATCATCTACACGACATAGCCCTGAATTTTCCAATGCGTAGCTCTTTGCAAAAGAGAGATATTGGCAAGGAAAAGCTGTCTTGTACCTTTGCATTTTTCTCCCAAACGAAGGACACTAGAAAGAAAATTTTAAAGCCTCCTGTTAGGCCATCATCTACACGACATAGCCCTGAATTTTCCAATGCGCAGCTCTTTGCAAAAGAGAGATATTGGCAAGGAAAAGCTGTCTTGTACCTTTGCATTTTTCTCCCAAACGAAGGTCACTAGAAAGAAAATTTTAAAGCCTCCTGTTAGGCCATCATCTACACGACATAGCCCTGAATTTTCCAATGCGTAGCTCTTTGCAAAAGAGAGATATTGGCAAGGAAAAGCTGTCTTGTACCTTTGCATTTTTCTCCCAAACGAAGGACACTAGAAAGAAAATTTTAAAGCCTCCTGTTAGGCCATCATCTACACGACATAGCTCTGAATTTTCCAATGCGCAGCTCTTTGCAAAAGAGAGATATTGGCAAGGAAAAGCTGTCTTGTACCATTGCATTTTTCTCCCAAACGAAGGAAACTAGAAAGAACATTTTAAAGCCTCCTGTTAGGCCATCATCTACACGACATAGCCCTGAATTTTCCAATGCGCAGCTCTTTGCAAAAGAGAGATATTGGCAAGGAAAAGCTGTCTTGTACCTTTGCATTTTTCTCCCAAACGAAGGTCACTAGAAAGAAAATTTTAAAGCCTCCTGTTAGGCCATCATCTACACGACATAGCCCTGAATTTTCCAATGCGCAGCTCTTTGCAAAAGAGAGACATTGGCAAGGAAAAGCTGTCTTGTACCATTGCATTTTTCTCCCAAACGAAGGACACTAGAAAGAAAATTTTAAAGCCTCCTGTTAGGCCATCATCTACACGACATAGCCCTGAATTTTCCAATGCGCAGCTCTTTGCAAAAGAGAGATATTGGCAAGGAAAAGCTGTCTTGTACCATTGCATTTTTCTCCCAAACGAAGGACACTAGAAAGAACATTTTAAAGCCTCCTGTTAGGCCATCATCTACACGACATAGCCCTGAATTTTCCAATGCGCAGCTCTTTGCAAAAGAGATATATTGGCAAGGAAAAGCTGTCTTGTACCATTGCATTTTTCTCCCAAACGAAGGACACTAGAAAGAACATTTTAAAGCCTCCTGTTAGGCCATCATCTACACGACATAGCCCTGAATTTTCCAATGCGCAGCTCTTTGCAATAGAGAGATATTGGCAAGGAAAAGCTGTCTTGTACCATTGCATTTTTCTCCCAAACGAAGGACACTAGAAAGAAAATTTTAAAGCCTCCTGTTAGGCCATCATCTACACGACATAGCCCTGAATTTTCCAATGCGCAGCTCTTTGCAAAAGAGAGATATTGGCAAGGAAAAGCTGTCTTGTACCTTTGCATTTTTCTCCCAAACGAAGGAAACTAGAAAGAAAAATTTAAAGCCTCCTGTTAGGCCATCATCTACACGACATAGCCCTGAATTTTCCAATGCGCAGCTCTTTGCAAAAGAGAGATATTGGCAAGGAAAAGCTGTCTTGTACCATTGCATTTTTCTCCCAAACGAAGGACACTAGAAAGAAAATTTTAAAGCCTCCTGTTAGGCCATCATCTACACGACATAGCCCTGAATTTTCCAATGCGCAGCTCTTTGCAAAAGAGAGATATTGGCAAGGAAAAGCTGTCTTGTACCATTGCATTTTTCTCCCAAACGAAGGACACTAGAAAGAACATTTTAAAGCCTCCTGTTAGGCCATCATCTACACGACATAGCCCTGAATTTTCCAATGCGCAGCTCTTTGCAAAAGAGAGATATTGGCAAGGAAAAGCTGTCTTGTACCATTGCATTTTTCTCCCAAACGAAGGACACTAGAAAGAACATTTTAAAGCCTCCTGTTAGGCCATCATCTACACGACATAGCCCTGAATTTTCCAATGCGCAGCTCTTTGCAATAGAGAGATATTGGCAAGGAAAAGCTGTCTTGTACCATTGCATTTTTCTCCCAAACGAAGGACACTAGAAAGAAAATTTTAAAGCCTCCTGTTAGGCCATCATCTACACGACATAGCCCTGAATTTTCCAATGCGCAGCTCTTTGCAAAAGAGAGATATTGGCAAGGAAAAGCTGTCTTGTACCTTTGCATTTTTCTCCCAAACGAAGGAAACTAGAAAGAAAATTTTAAAGCCTCCTGTTAGGCCATCATCTACACGACATAGCCCTGAATTTTCCAATGCGCAGCTCTTTGCAAAAGAGAGATATTGGCAAGGAAAAGCTGTCTTGTACCATTGCATTTTTCTCCCAAACGAAGGACACTAGAAAGAAAATTTTAAAGCCTCCTGTTAGGCCATCATCTACACGACATAGCCCTGAATTTTCCAATGCGTAGCTCTTTGCAAAAGAGAGATATTGGCAAGGAAAAGCTGTCTTGTACCTTTGCATTTTTCTCCCAAACGAAGGACGCTAGAAAGAAAATTTTAAAGCCTCCTGTTAGGCCATCATCTACACGACATAGCCCTGAATTTTCCAATGCGCAGCTCTTTGCAAAAAAGAGATATTGGCAAGGAAAAGCTGTCTTGTACCTTTGCATTTTTCTCCCAAACGAAGGAAACTAGAAAGAAAATTTTAAAGCCTCCTGTTAGGCCATCATCTACACGACATAGCCCTGAATTTTCCAATGCGCAGCTCTTTGCAAAAGAGAGATATTGGCAAGGAAAAGCTGTCTTGTACCATTGCATTTTTCTCCCAAACGAAGGACACTAGAAAGAAAATTTTAAAGCCTACTGTTAGGCCATCATCTACACGACATAGCCCTGAATTTTCCAATGCGTAGCTCTTTGCAAAAGAGAGATATTGGCAAGGAGAAGCCGTCTTGTACCTTTGCATTTTTCTCCCAAACGAAGGACGCTAGAAAGAAAATTTTAAAGCCTCCTGTTAGGCCATCATCTACACGACATAGCCCTGAATTTTCCAATGCGCAGCTCTTTGCAAAAGAGAGATATTGGCAAGGAAAAGCTGTCTTGTACCTTTGCATTTTTCTCCCAAACGAAGGTCACTAGAAAGAAAATTTTAAAGCCTCCTGTTAGGCCATCATCTACACGACATAGCCCTGAATTTTCCAATGCGTAGCTCTTTGCAAAAGAGAGATATTGGCAAGGAAAAGCTGTCTTGTACCTTTGCATTTTTCTCCCAAACGAAGGACACTAGAAAGAAAATTTTAAAGCCTCCTGTTAGGCCATCATCTACACGACATAGCCCTGAATTTTCCAATGCGCAGCTCTTTGCAAAAGAGAGATATTGGCAAGGAAAAGCTGTTTTGTACCATTGCATTTTTCTCCCAAACGAAGGACACTAGAAAGAAAATTTTAAAGCCTCCTGTTAGGCCATCATCTACACGACATAGCCCTGAATTTTCCAATGCGTAGCTCTTTGCAAAAGAGAGATATTGGCAAGGAAAAGCTGTCTTGTACCTTTGCATTTTTCTCCCAAACGAAGGACACTAGAAAGAAAATTTTAAAGCCTCCTGTTAGGCCATCATCTACACGACATAGCCCTGAATTTTCCAATGCGCAGCTCTTTGCAAAAGAGAGATATTGGCAAGGAAAAGCTGTCTTGTACCATTGCATTTTTCTCCCAAACGAAGGTCACTAGAAAGAAAATTTTAAAGCCTCCTGTTAGGCCATCATCTACACGACATAGCCCTGAATTTTCCAATGCGTAGCTCTTTGCAAAAGAGAGATATTGGCAAGGAAAAGCTGTCTTGTACCTTTGCATTTTTCTCCCAAACGAAGGACGCTAGAAAGAAAATTTTAAAGCCTCCTGTTAGGCCATCATCTACACGACATAGCCCTGAATTTTCCAATGCGCAGCTCTTTGCAAAAGAGAGATATTGGCAAGGAAAAGCTGTCTTGTACCATTGCATTTTTCTCCCAAACGAAGGACACTAGAAAGAACATTTTAAAGCCTCCTGTTAGGCCATCATCTACACGACATAGCCCTGAATTTTCCAATGCGCAGCTCTTTGCAAAAGAGAGATATTGGCAAGGAAAAGCTGTCTTGTACCTTTGCATTTTTCTCCCAAACGAAGGTCACTAGAAAGAAAATTTTAAAGCCTCCTGTTAGGCCATCATCTACACGACATAGCCCTGAATTTTCCAATGCGCAGCTCTTTGCAAAAGAGAGATATTGGCAAGGAAAAGCTGTCTTGTACCATTGCATTTTTCTCCCAAACGAAGGACACTAGAAAGAACATTTTAAAGCCTCCTGTTAGGCCATCATCTACACGACATAGCCCTGAATTTTCCAATGCGCAGCTCTTTGCAAAAGAGATATATTGGCAAGGAAAAGCTGTCTTGTACCATTGCATTTTTCTCCCAAACGAAGGACACTAGAAAGAACATTTTAAAGCCTCCTGTTAGGCCATCATCTACACGACATAGCCCTGAATTTTCCAATGCGCAGCTCTTTGCAATAGAGAGATATTGGCAAGGAAAAGCTGTCTTGTACCATTGCATTTTTCTCCCAAACGAAGGACACTAGAAAGAAAATTTTAAAGCCTCCTGTTAGGCCATCATCTACACGACATAGCCCTGAATTTTCCAATGCGCAGCTCTTTGCAAAAGAGAGATATTGGCAAGGAAAAGCTGTCTTGTACCATTGCATTTTTCTCCCAAACGAAGGACACTAGAAAGAAAATTTTAAAGCCTCCTGTTAGGCCATCATCTACACGACATAGCCCTGAATTTTCCAATGCGCAGCTCTTTGCAAAAGAGAGATATTGGCAAGGAAAAGCTGTCTTGTACCTTTGCATTTTTCTCCCAAACGAAGGTCACTAGAAAGAAAATTTTAAAGCCTCCTGTTAGGCCATCATCTACACGACATAGCCCTGAATTTTCCAATGCGTAGCTCTTTGCAAAAGAGAGATATTGGCAAGGAAAAGCTGTCTTGTAGCTTTGCATTTTTCTCCCAAACGAAGGACACTAGAAAGAAAATTTTAAAGCCTCCTGTTAGGCCATCATCTACACGACATAGCCCTGAATTTTCCAATGCGCAGCTCTTTGCAAAAGAGAGATATTGGCAAGGAAAAGCTGTCTTGTACCATTGCATTTTTCTCCCAAACGAAGGACACTAGAAAGAAAATTTTAAAGCCTCCTGTTAGGCCATCATCTACACGACATAGCCCTGAATTTTCCAATGCGTAGCTCTTTGCAAAAGAGAGATATTGGCAAGGAAAAGCTGTCTTGTACCTTTGCATTTTTCTCCCAAACGAAGGACACTAGAAAGAAAATTTTAAAGCCTCCTGTTAGGCCATCATCTACACGACATAGCCCTGAATTTTCCAATGCGCAGCTCTTTGCAAAAGAGAGATATTGGCAAGGAAAAGCTGTCTTGTACCTTTGCATTTTTCTCCCAAACGAAGGTCACTAGAAAGAAAATTTTAAAGCCTCCTGTTAGGCCATCATCTACACGACATAGCCCTGAATTTTCCAATGCGTAGCTCTTTGCAAAAGAGAGATATTGGCAAGGAAAAGCTGTCTTGTACCTTTGCATTTTTCTCCCAAACGAAGGACACTAGAAAGAAAATTTTAAAGCCTCCTGTTAGGCCATCATCTACACGACATAGCCCTGAATTTTCCAATGCGCAGCTCTTTGCAAAAGAGAGATATTGGCAAGGAAAAGCTGTCTTGTACCATTGCATTTTTCTCCCAAACGAAGGAAACTAGAAAGAACATTTTAAAGCCTCCTGTTAGGCCATCATCTACACGACATAGCCCTGAATTTTCCAATGCGCAGCTCTTTGCAAAAGAGAGATATTGGCAAGGAAAAGCTGTCTTGTACCTTTGCATTTTTCTCCCAAACGAAGGTCACTAGAAAGAAAATTTTAAAGCCTCCTGTTAGGCCATCACCTACACGACATAGCCCTGAATTTTCCAATGCGCAGCTCTTTGCAAAAGAGAGATATTGGCAAGGAAAAGCTGTCTTGTACCATTGCATTTTTCTCCCAAACGAAGGACACTAGAAAGAAAATTTTAAAGCCTCCTGTTAGGCCATCATCTACACGACATAGCCCTGAATTTTCCAATGCGCAGCTCTTTGCAAAAGAGAGATATTGGCAAGGAAAAGCTGTCTTGTACCATTGCATTTTTCTCCCAAACGAAGGACACTAGAAAGAACATTTTAAAGCCTCCTGTTAGGCCATCATCTACACGACATAGCCCTGAATTTTCCAATGCGCAGCTCTTTGCAAAAGAGATATATTGGCAAGGAAAAGCTGTCTTGTACCATTGCATTTTTCTCCCAAACGAAGGACACTAGAAAGAACATTTTAAAGCCTCCTGTTAGGCCATCATCTACACGACATAGCCCTGAATTTTCCAATGCGTAGCTCTTTGCAAAAGAGAGATATTGGCAAGGAAAAGCTGTCTTGTACCTTTGCATTTTTCTCCCAAACGAAGGACACTAGAAAGAAAATTTTAAAGCCTCCTGTTAGGCCATCATCTACACGACATAGCCCTGAATTTTCCAATGCGTAGCTCTTTGCAAAAGAGAGATATTGGCAAGGAAAAGCTGTCTTGTACCTTTGCATTTTTCTCCCAAACGAAGGACGCTAGAAAGAAAATTTTAAAGCCTCCTGTTAGGCCATCATCTACACGACATAGCCCTGAATTTTCCAATGCGCAGCTCTTTGCAAAAGAGAGATATTGGCAAGGAAAAGCTGTCTTGTACCATTGCATTTTTCTCCCAAACGAAGGACACTAGAAAGAACATTTTAAAGCCTCCTGTTAGGCCATCATCTACACGACATAGCCCTGAATTTTCCAATGCGCAGCTCTTTGCAAAAGAGAGATATTGGCAAGGAAAAGCTGTCTTGTACCTTTGCATTTTTCTCCCAAACGAAGGTCACTAGAAAGAAAATTTTAAAGCCTCCTGTTAGGCCATCATCTACACGACATAGCCCTGAATTTTCCAATGCGCAGCTCTTTGCAAAAGAGAGATATTGGCAAGGAAAAGCTGTCTTGTACCATTGCATTTTTCTCCCAAACGAAGGACACTAGAAAGAACATTTTAAAGCCTCCTGTTAGGCCATCATCTACACGACATAGCCCTGAATTTTCCAATGCGCAGCTCTTTGCAAAAGAGATATATTGGCAAGGAAAAGCTGTCTTGTACCATTGCATTTTTCTCCCAAACGAAGGACACTAGAAAGAACATTTTAAAGCCTCCTGTTAGGCCATCATCTACACGACATAGCCCTGAATTTTCCAATGCGCAGCTCTTTGCAATAGAGAGATATTGGCAAGGAAAAGCTGTCTTGTACCATTGCATTTTTCTCCCAAACGAAGGACACTAGAAAGAAAATTTTAAAGCCTCCTGTTAGGCCATCATCTACACGACATAGCCCTGAATTTTCCAATGCGCAGCTCTTTGCAAAAGAGAGATATTGGCAAGGAAAAGCTGTCTTGTACCATTGCATTTTTCTCCCAAACGAAGGACACTAGAAAGAAAATTTTAAAGCCTCCTGTTAGGCCATCATCTACACGACATAGCCCTGAATTTTCCAATGCGCAGCTCTTTGCAAAAGAGAGATATTGGCAAGGAAAAGCTGTCTTGTACCTTTGCATTTTTCTCCCAAACGAAGGTCACTAGAAAGAAAATTTTAAAGCCTCCTGTTAGGCCATCATCTACACGACATAGCCCTGAATTTTCCAATGCGTAGCTCTTTGCAAAAGAGAGATATTGGCAAGGAAAAGCTGTCTTGTAGCTTTGCATTTTTCTCCCAAACGAAGGACACTAGAAAGAAAATTTTAAAGCCTCCTGTTAGGCCATCATCTACACGACATAGCCCTGAATTTTCCAATGCGCAGCTCTTTGCAAAAGAGAGATATTGGCAAGGAAAAGCTGTCTTGTACCATTGCATTTTTCTCCCAAACGAAGGACACTAGAAAGAAAATTTTAAAGCCTCCTGTTAGGCCATCATCTACACGACATAGCCCTGAATTTTCCAATGCGTAGCTCTTTGCAAAAGAGAGATATTGGCAAGGAAAAGCTGTCTTGTACCTTTGCATTTTTCTCCCAAACGAAGGACACTAGAAAGAAAATTTTAAAGCCTCCTGTTAGGCCATCATCTACACGACATAGCCCTGAATTTTCCAATGCGCAGCTCTTTGCAAAAGAGAGATATTGGCAAGGAAAAGCTGTCTTGTACCTTTGCATTTTTCTCCCAAACGAAGGTCACTAGAAAGAAAATTTTAAAGCCTCCTGTTAGGCCATCATCTACACGACATAGCCCTGAATTTTCCAATGCGTAGCTCTTTGCAAAAGAGAGATATTGGCAAGGAAAAGCTGTCTTGTACCTTTGCATTTTTCTCCCAAACGAAGGACACTAGAAAGAAAATTTTAAAGCCTCCTGTTAGGCCATCATCTACACGACATAGCCCTGAATTTTCCAATGCGCAGCTCTTTGCAAAAGAGAGATATTGGCAAGGAAAAGCTGTCTTGTACCATTGCATTTTTCTCCCAAACGAAGGAAACTAGAAAGAACATTTTAAAGCCTCCTGTTAGGCCATCATCTACACGACATAGCCCTGAATTTTCCAATGCGCAGCTCTTTGCAAAAGAGAGATATTGGCAAGGAAAAGCTGTCTTGTACCTTTGCATTTTTCTCCCAAACGAAGGTCACTAGAAAGAAAATTTTAAAGCCTCCTGTTAGGCCATCACCTACACGACATAGCCCTGAATTTTCCAATGCGCAGCTCTTTGCAAAAGAGAGATATTGGCAAGGAAAAGCTGTCTTGTACCATTGCATTTTTCTCCCAAACGAAGGACACTAGAAAGAAAATTTTAAAGCCTCCTGTTAGGCCATCATCTACACGACATAGCCCTGAATTTTCCAATGCGCAGCTCTTTGCAAAAGAGAGATATTGGCAAGGAAAAGCTGTCTTGTACCATTGCATTTTTCTCCCAAACGAAGGACACTAGAAAGAACATTTTAAAGCCTCCTGTTAGGCCATCATCTACACGACATAGCCCTGAATTTTCCAATGCGCAGCTCTTTGCAAAAGAGATATATTGGCAAGGAAAAGCTGTCTTGTACCATTGCATTTTTCTCCCAAACGAAGGACACTAGAAAGAACATTTTAAAGCCTCCTGTTAGGCCATCATCTACACGACATAGCCCTGGATTTTCCAATGCGCAGCTCTTTGCAATAGAGAGATATTGGCAAGGAAAAGCTGTCTTGTACCATTGCATTTTTCTCCCAAACGAAGGACACTAGAAAGAAAATTTTAAAGCCTCCTGTTAGGCCATCATCTACACGACATAGCCCTGAATTTTCCAATGCGCAGCTCTTTGCAAAAGAGAGATATTGGCAAGGAAAAGCTGTCTTGTACCTTTGCATTTTTCTCCCAAACGAAGGAAACTAGAAAGAAAAATTTAAAGCCTCCTGTTAGGCCATCATCTACACGACATAGCCCTGAATTTTCCAATGCGCAGCTCTTTGCAAAAGAGAGATATTGGCAAGGAAAAGCTGTCTTGTACCATTGCATTTTTCTCCCAAACGAAGGACACTAGAAAGAAAATTTTAAAGCCTCCTGTTAGGCCATCATCTACACGACATAGCCCTGAATTTTCCAATGCGCAGCTCTTTGCAAAAGAGAGATATTGGCAAGGAAAAGCTGTCTTGTACCATTGCATTTTTCTCCCAAACGAAGGACACTAGAAAGAACATTTTAAAGCCTCCTGTTAGGCCATCATCTACACGACATAGCCCTGAATTTTCCAATGCGCAGCTCTTTGCAAAAGAGAGATATTGGCAAGGAAAAGCTGTCTTGTACCATTGCATTTTTCTCCCAAACGAAGGACACTAGAAAGAACATTTTAAAGCCTCCTGTTAGGCCATCATCTACACGACATAGCCCTGAATTTTCCAATGCGCAGCTCTTTGCAATAGAGAGATATTGGCAAGGAAAAGCTGTCTTGTACCATTGCATTTTTCTCCCAAACGAAGGTCACTAGAAAGAAAATTTTAAAGCCTCCTGTTAGGCCATCATCTACACGACATAGCCCTGAATTTTCCAATGCGTAGCTCTTTGCAAAAGAGAGATATTGGCAAGGAAAAGCTGTCTTGTACCTTTGCATTTTTCTCCCAAACGAAGGACACTAGAAAGAAAATTTTAAAGCCTCCTGTTAGGCCATCATCTACACGACATAGCCCTGAATTTTCCAATGCGCAGCTCTTTGCAAAAGAGAGATATTGGCAAGGAAAAGCTGTTTTGTACCATTGCATTTTTCTCCCAAACGAAGGACACTAGAAAGAAAATTTTAAAGCCTCCTGTTAGGCCATCATCTACACGACATAGCCCTGAATTTTCCAATGCGTAGCTCTTTGCAAAAGAGAGATATTGGCAAGGAAAAGCTGTCTTGTACCTTTGCATTTTTCTCCCAAACGAAGGACACTAGAAAGAAAATTTTAAAGCCTCCTGTTAGGCCATCATCTACACGACATAGCCCTGAATTTTCCAATGCGCAGCTCTTTGCAAAAGAGAGATATTGGCAAGGAAAAGCTGTCTTGTACCATTGCATTTTTCTCCCAAACGAAGGTCACTAGAAAGAAAATTTTAAAGCCTCCTGTTAGGCCATCATCTACACGACATAGCCCTGAATTTTCCAATGCGTAGCTCTTTGCAAAAGAGAGATATTGGCAAGGAAAAGCTGTCTTGTACCTTTGCATTTTTCTCCCAAACGAAGGACGCTAGAAAGAAAATTTTAAAGCCTCCTGTTAGGCCATCATCTACACGACATAGCCCTGAATTTTCCAATGCGCAGCTCTTTGCAAAAGAGAGATATTGGCAAGGAAAAGCTGTCTTGTACCATTGCATTTTTCTCCCAAACGAAGGACACTAGAAAGAACATTTTAAAGCCTCCTGTTAGGCCATCATCTACACGACATAGCCCTGAATTTTCCAATGCGCAGCTCTTTGCAAAAGAGAGATATTGGCAAGGAAAAGCTGTCTTGTACCTTTGCATTTTTCTCCCAAACGAAGGTCACTAGAAAGAAAATTTTAAAGCCTCCTGTTAGGGCCATCATCTACACGACATAGCCCTGAATTTTCCAATGCGCAGCTCTTTGCAAAAGAGAGATATTGGCAAGGAAAAGCTGTCTTGTACCATTGCATTTTTCTCCCAAACGAAGGACACTAGAAAGAACATTTTAAAGCCTCCTGTTAGGCCATCATCTACACGACATAGCCCTGAATTTTCCAATGCGCAGCTCTTTGCAAAAGAGATATATTGGCAAGGAAAAGCTGTCTTGTACCATTGCATTTTTTCTCCCAAACGAAGGACACTAGAAAGAACATTTTAAAGCCTCCTGTTAGGCCATCATCTACACGACATAGCCCTGAATTTTCCAATGCGCAGCTCTTTGCAATAGAGAGATATTGGCAAGGAAAAGCTGTCTTGTACCATTGCATTTTTCTCCCAAACGAAGGACACTAGAAAGAAAATTTTAAAGCCTCCTGTTAGGCCATCATCTACACGACATAGCCCTGAATTTTCCAATGCGCAGCTCTTTGCAAAAGAGAGATATTGGCAAGGAAAAGCTGTCTTGTACCATTGCATTTTTCTCCCAAACGAAGGACACTAGAAAGAAAATTTTAAAGCCTCCTGTTAGGCCATCATCTACACGACATAGCCCTGAATTTTCCAATGCGCAGCTCTTTGCAAAAGAGAGATATTGGCAAGGAAAAGCTGTCTTGTACCTTTGCATTTTTCTCCCAAACGAAGGTCACTAGAAAGAAAATTTTAAAGCCTCCTGTTAGGCCATCATCTACACGACATAGCCCTGAATTTTCCAATGCGTAGCTCTTTGCAAAAGAGAGATATTGGCAAGGAAAAGCTGTCTTGTAGCTTTGCATTTTTCTCCCAAACGAAGGACACTAGAAAGAAAATTTTAAAGCCTCCTGTTAGGCCATCATCTACACGACATAGCCCTGAATTTTCCAATGCGCAGCTCTTTGCAAAAGAGAGATATTGGCAAGGAAAAGCTGTCTTGTACCATTGCATTTTTCTCCCAAACGAAGGACACTAGAAAGAAAATTTTAAAGCCTCCTGTTAGGCCATCATCTACACGACATAGCCCTGAATTTTCCAATGCGTAGCTCTTTGCAAAAGAGAGATATTGGCAAGGAAAAGCTGTCTTGTACCTTTGCATTTTTCTCCCAAACGAAGGACACTAGAAAGAAAATTTTAAAGCCTCCTGTTAGGCCATCATCTACACGACATAGCCCTGAATTTTCCAATGCGCAGCTCTTTGCAAAAGAGAGATATTGGCAAGGAAAAGCTGTCTTGTACCTTTGCATTTTTCTCCCAAACGAAGGTCACTAGAAAGAAAATTTTAAAGCCTCCTGTTAGGCCATCATCTACACGACATAGCCCTGAATTTTCCAATGCGTAGCTCTTTGCAAAAGAGAGATATTGGCAAGGAAAAGCTGTCTTGTACCTTTGCATTTTTCTCCCAAACGAAGGACACTAGAAAGAAAATTTTAAAGCCTCCTGTTAGGCCATCATCTACACGACATAGCCCTGAATTTTCCAATGCGCAGCTCTTTGCAAAAGAGAGATATTGGCAAGGAAAAGCTGTCTTGTACCATTGCATTTTTCTCCCAAACGAAGGAAACTAGAAAGAACATTTTAAAGCCTCCTGTTAGGCCATCATCTACACGACATAGCCCTGAATTTTCCAATGCGCAGCTCTTTGCAAAAGAGAGATATTGGCAAGGAAAAGCTGTCTTGTACCTTTGCATTTTTCTCCCAAACGAAGGTCACTAGAAAGAAAATTTTAAAGCCTCCTGTTAGGCCATCACCTACACGACATAGCCCTGAATTTTCCAATGCGCAGCTCTTTGCAAAAGAGAGATATTGGCAAGGAAAAGCTGTCTTGTACCATTGCATTTTTCTCCCAAACGAAGGACACTAGAAAGAAAATTTTAAAGCCTCCTGTTAGGCCATCATCTACACGACATAGCCCTGAATTTTCCAATGCGCAGCTCTTTGCAAAAGAGAGATATTGGCAAGGAAAAGCTGTCTTGTACCATTGCATTTTTCTCCCAAACGAAGGACACTAGAAAGAACATTTTAAAGCCTCCTGTTAGGCCATCATCTACACGACATAGCCCTGAATTTTCCAATGCGCAGCTCTTTGCAAAAGAGATATATTGGCAAGGAAAAGCTGTCTTGTACCATTGCATTTTTCTCCCAAACGAAGGACACTAGAAAGAAAATTTTAAAGCCTCCTGTTAGGCCATCATCTACACGACATAGCCCTGAATTTTCCAATGCGTAGCTCTTTGCAAAAGAGAGATATTGGCAAGGAAAAGCTGTCTTGTACCATTGCATTTTTCTCCCAAACGAAGGACACTAGAAAGAACATTTTAAAGCCTCCTGTTAGGCCATCATCTACACGACATAGCCCTGAATTTTCCAATGCGCAGCTCTTTGCAAAATAGATATATTGGCAAGGAAAAGCTGTCTTGTACCATTGCATTTTTCTCCCAAACGAAGGACACTAGAAAGAACATTTTAAAGCCTCCTGTTAGGCCATCATCTACACGACATAGCCCTGAATTTTCCAATGCGTAGCTCTTTGCAAAAGAGAGATATTGGCAAGGAAAAGCTGTCTTGTAGCTTTGCATTTTTCTCCCAAACGAAGGACACTAGAAAGAAAATTTTAAAGCCTCCTGTTAGGCCATCATCTACACGACATAGCCCTGAATTTTCCAATGCGCAGCTCTTTGCAAAAGAGAGATATTGGCAAGGAAAAGCTGTCTTGTACCATTGCATTTTTCTCCCAAACGAAGGACACTAGAAAGAAAATTTTAAAGCCTCCTGTTAGGCCATCATCTACACGACATAGCCCTGAATTTTCCAATGCGTAGCTCTTTGCAAAAGAGAGATATTGGCAAGGAAAAGCTGTCTTGTACCTTTGCATTTTTCTCCCAAACGAAGGACACTAGAAAGAAAATTTTAAAGCCTCCTGTTAGGCCATCATCTACACGACATAGCCCTGAATTTTCCAATGCGCAGCTCTTTGCAAAAGAGAGATATTGGCAAGGAAAAGCTGTCTTGTACCTTTGCATTTTTCTCCCAAACGAAGGTCACTAGAAAGAAAATTTTAAAGCCTCCTGTTAGGCCATCATCTACACGACATAGCCCTGAATTTTCCAATGCGTAGCTCTTTGCAAAAGAGAGATATTGGCAAGGAAAAGCTGTCTTGTACCTTTGCATTTTTCTCCCAAACGAAGGACACTAGAAAGAAAATTTTAAAGCCTCCTGTTAGGCCATCATCTACACGACATAGCCCTGAATTTTCCAATGCGCAGCTCTTTGCAAAAGAGAGATATTGGCAAGGAAAAGCTGTCTTGTACCATTGCATTTTTCTCCCAAACGAAGGAAACTAGAAAGAACATTTTAAAGCCTCCTGTTAGGCCATCATCTACACGACATAGCCCTGAATTTTCCAATGCGCAGCTCTTTGCAAAAGAGAGATATTGGCAAGGAAAAGCTGTCTTGTACCTTTGCATTTTTCTCCCAAACGAAGGTCACTAGAAAGAAAATTTTAAAGCCTCCTGTTAGGCCATCACCTACACGACATAGCCCTGAATTTTCCAATGCGCAGCTCTTTGCAAAAGAGAGATATTGGCAAGGAAAAGCTGTCTTGTACCATTGCATTTTTTCTCCCAAACGAAGGACACTAGAAAGAAAATTTTAAAGCCTCCTGTTAGGCCATCATCTACACGACATAGCCCTGAATTTTCCAATGCGCAGCTCTTTGCAAAAGAGAGATATTGGCAAGGAAAAGCTGTCTTGTACCATTGCATTTTTCTCCCAAACGAAGGACACTAGAAAGAACATTTTAAAGCCTCCTGTTAGGCCATCATCTACACGACATAGCCCTGAATTTTCCAATGCGCAGCTCTTTGCAAAAGAGATATATTGGCAAGGAAAAGCTGTCTTGTACCATTGCATTTTTCTCCCAAACGAAGGACACTAGAAAGAACATTTTAAAGCCTCCTGTTAGGCCATCATCTACACGACATAGCCCTGGATTTTCCAATGCGCAGCTCTTTGCAATAGAGAGATATTGGCAAGGAAAAGCTGTCTTGTACCATTGCATTTTTCTCCCAAACGAAGGACACTAGAAAGAAAATTTTAAAGCCTCCTGTTAGGCCATCATCTACACGACATAGCCCTGAATTTTCCAATGCGCAGCTCTTTGCAAAAGAGAGATATTGGCAAGGAAAAGCTGTCTTGTACCTTTGCATTTTTCTCCCAAACGAAGGAAACTAGAAAGAAAAATTTAAAGCCTCCTGTTAGGCCATCATCTACACGACATAGCCCTGAATTTTCCAATGCGCAGCTCTTTGCAAAAGAGAGATATTGGCAAGGAAAAGCTGTCTTGTACCATTGCATTTTTCTCCCAAACGAAGGACACTAGAAAGAAAATTTTAAAGCCTCCTGTTAGGCCATCATCTACACGACATAGCCCTGAATTTTCCAATGCGCAGCTCTTTGCAAAAGAGAGATATTGGCAAGGAAAAGCTGTCTTGTACCATTGCATTTTTCTCCCCAAACGAAGGACACTAGAAAGAACATTTTAAAGCCTCCTGTTAGGCCATCATCTACACGACATAGCCCTGAATTTTCCAATGCGCAGCTCTTTGCAAAAGAGAGATATTGGCAAGGAAAAGCTGTCTTGTACCATTGCATTTTTCTCCCAAACGAAGGACACTAGAAAGAACATTTTAAAGCCTCCTGTTAGGCCATCATCTACACGACATAGCCCTGAATTTTCCAATGCGCAGCTCTTTGCAATAGAGAGATATTGGCAAGGAAAAGCTGTCTTTGTACCATTGCATTTTTCTCCCAAACGAAGGTCACTAGAAAGAAAATTTTAAAGCCTCCTGTTAGGCCATCATCTACACGACATAGCCCTGAATTTTCCAATGCGTAGCTCTTTGCAAAAGAGAGATATTGGCAAGGAAAAGCTGTCTTGTACCTTTGCATTTTTCTCCCAAACGAAGGACACTAGAAAGAAAATTTTAAAGCCTCCTGTTAGGCCATCATCTACACGACATAGCCCTGAATTTTCCAATGCGCAGCTCTTTGCAAAAGAGAGATATTGGCAAGGAAAAGCTGTTTTGTACCATTGCATTTTTCTCCCAAACGAAGGACACTAGAAAGAAAATTTTAAAGCCTCCTGTTAGGCCATCATCTACACGACATAGCCCTGAATTTTCCAATGCGTAGCTCTTTGCAAAAGAGAGATATTGGCAAGGAAAAGCTGTCTTGTACCTTTGCATTTTTCTCCCAAACGAAGGACACTAGAAAGAAAATTTTAAAGCCTCCTGTTAGGCCATCATCTACACGACATAGCCCTGAATTTTCCAATGCGCAGCTCTTTGCAAAAGAGAGATATTGGCAAGGAAAAGCTGTCTTGTACCATTGCATTTTTCTCCCAAACGAAGGTCACTAGAAAGAAAATTTTAAAGCCTCCTGTTAGGCCATCATCTACACGACATAGCCCTGAATTTTCCAATGCGTAGCTCTTTGCAAAAGAGAGATATTGGCAAGGAAAAGCTGTCTTGTACCTTTGCATTTTTCTCCCAAACGAAGGACGCTAGAAAGAAAATTTTAAAGCCTCCTGTTAGGCCATCATCTACACGACATAGCCCTGAATTTTCCAATGCGCAGCTCTTTGCAAAAGAGAGATATTGGCAAGGAAAAGCTGTCTTGTACCATTGCATTTTTCTCCCAAACGAAGGACACTAGAAAGAACATTTTAAAGCCTCCTGTTAGGCCATCATCTACACGACATAGCCCTGAATTTTCCAATGCGCAGCTCTTTGCAAAAGAGAGATATTGGCAAGGAAAAGCTGTCTTGTACCTTTGCATTTTTCTCCCAAACGAAGGTCACTAGAAAGAAAATTTTAAAGCCTCCTGTTAGGCCATCATCTACACGACATAGCCCTGAATTTTCCAATGCGCAGCTCTTTGCAAAAGAGAGATATTGGCAAGGAAAAGCTGTCTTGTACCATTGCATTTTTCTCCCAAACGAAGGACACTAGAAAGAACATTTTAAAGCCTCCTGTTAGGCCATCATCTACACGACATAGCCCTGAATTTTCCAATGCGCAGCTCTTTGCAAAAGAGATATATTGGCAAGGAAAAGCTGTCTTGTACCATTGCATTTTTCTCCCAAACGAAGGACACTAGAAAGAACATTTTAAAGCCTCCTGTTAGGCCATCATCTACACGACATAGCCCTGAATTTTCCAATGCGCAGCTCTTTGCAATAGAGAGATATTGGCAAGGAAAAGCTGTCTTGTACCATTGCATTTTTCTCCCAAACGAAGGACACTAGAAAGAAAATTTTAAAGCCTCCTGTTAGGCCATCATCTACACGACATAGCCCTGAATTTTCCAATGCGCAGCTCTTTGCAAAAGAGAGATATTGGCAAGGAAAAGCTGTCTTGTACCATTGCATTTTTCTCCCAAACGAAGGACACTAGAAAGAAAATTTTAAAGCCTCCTGTTAGGCCATCATCTACACGACATAGCCCTGAATTTTCCAATGCGCAGCTCTTTGCAAAAGAGAGATATTGGCAAGGAAAAGCTGTCTTGTACCTTTGCATTTTTCTCCCAAACGAAGGTCACTAGAAAGAACATTTTAAAGCCTCCTGTTAGGCCATCATCTACACGACATAGCCCTGAATTTTCCAATGCGTAGCTCTTTGCAAAAGAGAGATATTGGCAAGGAAAAGCTGTCTTGTAGCTTTGCATTTTTCTCCCAAACGAAGGACACTAGAAAGAAAATTTTAAAGCCTCCTGTTAGGCCATCATCTACACGACATAGCCCTGAATTTTCCAATGCGCAGCTCTTTGCAAAAGAGAGATATTGGCAAGGAAAAGCTGTCTTGTACCATTGCATTTTTCTCCCAAACGAAGGACACTAGAAAGAAAATTTTAAAGCCTCCTGTTAGGCCATCATCTACACGACATAGCCCTGAATTTTCCAATGCGTAGCTCTTTGCAAAAGAGAGATATTGGCAAGGAAAAGCTGTCTTGTACCTTTGCATTTTTCTCCCAAACGAAGGACACTAGAAAGAAAATTTTAAAGCCTCCTGTTAGGCCATCATCTACACGACATAGCCCTGAATTTTCCAATGCGCAGCTCTTTGCAAAAGAGAGATATTGGCAAGGAAAAGCTGTCTTGTACCTTTGCATTTTTCTCCCAAACGAAGGTCACTAGAAAGAAAATTTTAAAGCCTCCTGTTAGGCCATCATCTACACGACATAGCCCTGAATTTTCCAATGCGTAGCTCTTTGCAAAAGAGAGATATTGGCAAGGAAAAGCTGTCTTGTACCTTTGCATTTTTCTCCCAAACGAAGGACACTAGAAAGAAAATTTTAAAGCCTCCTGTTAGGCCATCATCTACACGACATAGCCCTGAATTTTCCAATGCGCAGCTCTTTGCAAAAGAGAGATATTGGCAAGGAAAAGCTGTCTTGTACCATTGCATTTTTCTCCCAAACGAAGGAAACTAGAAAGAACATTTTAAAGCCTCCTGTTAGGCCATCATCTACACGACATAGCCCTGAATTTTCCAATGCGCAGCTCTTTGCAAAAGAGAGATATTGGCAAGGAAAAGCTGTCTTGTACCTTTGCATTTTTCTCCCAAACGAAGGTCACTAGAAAGAAAATTTTAAAGCCTCCTGTTAGGCCATCACCTACACGACATAGCCCTGAATTTTCCAATGCGCAGCTCTTTGCAAAAGAGAGATATTGGCAAGGAAAAGCTGTCTTGTACCATTGCATTTTTCTCCCAAACGAAGGACACTAGAAAGAAAATTTTAAAGCCTCCTGTTAGGCCATCATCTACACGACATAGCCCTGAATTTTCCAATGCGCAGCTCTTTGCAAAAGAGAGATATTGGCAAGGAAAAGCTGTCTTGTACCATTGCATTTTTCTCCCAAACGAAGGACACTAGAAAGAACATTTTAAAGCCTCCTGTTAGGCCATCATCTACACGACATAGCCCTGAATTTTCCAATGCGCAGCTCTTTGCAAAAGAGATATATTGGCAAGGAAAAGCTGTCTTGTACCATTGCATTTTTCTCCCAAACGAAGGACACTAGAAAGAACATTTTAAAGCCTCCTGTTAGACCATCATCTACACGACATAGCCCTGGATTTTCCAATGCGCAGCTCTTTGCAATAGAGAGATATTGGCAAGGAAAAGCTGTCTTGTACCATTGCATTTTTCTCCCAAACGAAGGACACTAGAAAGAAAATTTTAAAGCCTCCTGTTAGGCCATCATCTACACGACATAGCCCTGAATTTTCCAATGCGCAGCTCTTTGCAAAAGAGAGATATTGGCAAGGAAAAGCTGTCTTGTACCTTTGCATTTTTCTCCCAAACGAAGGAAACTAGAAAGAAAAATTTAAAGCCTCCTGTTAGGCCATCATCTACACGACATAGCCCTGAATTTTCCAATGCGCAGCTCTTTGCAAAAGAGAGATATTGGCAAGGAAAAGCTGTCTTGTACCATTGCATTTTTCTCCCAAACGAAGGACACTAGAAAGAAAATTTTAAAGCCTCCTGTTAGGCCATCATCTACACGACATAGCCCTGAATTTTCCAATGCGCAGCTCTTTGCAAAAGAGAGATATTGGCAAGGAAAAGCTGTCTTGTACCATTGCATTTTTCTCCCAAACGAAGGACACTAGAAAGAACATTTTAAAGCCTCCTGTTAGGCCATCATCTACACGACATAGCCCTGAATTTTCCAATGCGCAGCTCTTTGCAAAAGAGAGATATTGGCAAGGAAAAGCTGTCTTGTACCTTTGCATTTTTCTCCCAAACGAAGGTCACTAGAAAGAAAATTTTAAAGCCTCCTGTTAGGCCATCACCTACACGACATAGCCCTGAATTTTCCAATGCGCAGCTCTTTGCAAAAGAGAGATATTGGCAAGGAAAAGCTGTCTTGTACCATTGCATTTTTCTCCCAAACGAAGGACACTAGAAAGAAAATTTTAAAGCCTCCTGTTAGGCCATCATCTACACGACATAGCCCTGAATTTTCCAATGCGCAGCTCTTTGCAAAAGAGAGATATTGGCAAGGAAAAGCTGTCTTGTACCATTGCATTTTTCTCCCAAACGAAGGACACTAGAAAGAACATTTTAAAGCCTCCTGTTAGGCCATCATCTACACGACATAGCCCTGAATTTTCCAATGCGCAGCTCTTTGCAAAAGAGATATATTGGCAAGGAAAAGCTGTCTTGTACCATTGCATTTTTCTCCCAAACGAAGGACACTAGAAAGAACATTTTAAAGCCTCCTGTTAGGCCATCATCTACACGACATAGCCCTGGATTTTCCAATGCGCAGCTCTTTGCAATAGAGAGATATTGGCAAGGAAAAGCTGTCTTGTACCATTGCATTTTTCTCCCAAACGAAGGACACTAGAAAGAAAATTTTAAAGCCTCCTGTTAGGCCATCATCTACACGACATAGCCCTGAATTTTCCAATGCGCAGCTCTTTGCAAAAGAGAGATATTGGCAAGGAAAAGCTGTCTTGTACCTTTGCATTTTTCTCCCAAACGAAGGAAACTAGAAAGAAAAATTTAAAGCCTCCTGTTAGGCCATCATCTACACGACATAGCCCTGAATTTTCCAATGCGCAGCTCTTTGCAAAAGAGAGATATTGGCAAGGAAAAGCTGTCTTGTACCATTGCATTTTTCTCCCAAACGAAGGACACTAGAAAGAAAATTTTAAAGCCTCCTGTTAGGCCATCATCTACACGACATAGCCCTGAATTTTCCAATGCGCAGCTCTTTGCAAAAGAGAGATATTGGCAAGGAAAAGCTGTCTTGTACCATTGCATTTTTCTCCCAAACGAAGGACACTAGAAAGAACATTTTAAAGCCTCCTGTTAGGCCATCATCTACACGACATAGCCCTGAATTTTCCAATGCGCAGCTCTTTGCAAAAGAGAGATATTGGCAAGGAAAAGCTGTCTTGTACCATTGCATTTTTCTCCCAAACGAAGGACACTAGAAAGAACATTTTAAAGCCTCCTGTTAGGCCATCATCTACACGACATAGCCCTGAATTTTCCAATGCGCAGCTCTTTGCAATAGAGAGATATTGGCAAGGAAAAGCTGTCTTGTACCATTGCATTTTTCTCCCAAACGAAGGTCACTAGAAAGAAAATTTTAAAGCCTCCTGTTAGGCCATCATCTACACGACATAGCCCTGAATTTTCCAATGCGTAGCTCTTTGCAAAAGAGAGATATTGGCAAGGAAAAGCTGTCTTGTACCTTTGCATTTTTCTCCCAAACGAAGGACACTAGAAAGAAAATTTTAAAGCCTCCTGTTAGGCCATCATCTACACGACATAGCCCTGAATTTTCCAATGCGCAGCTCTTTGCAAAAGAGAGATATTGGCAAGGAAAAGCTGTTTTGTACCATTGCATTTTTCTCCCAAACGAAGGACACTAGAAAGAAAATTTTAAAGCCTCCTGTTAGGCCATCATCTACACGACATAGCCCTGAATTTTCCAATGCGTAGCTCTTTGCAAAAGAGAGATATTGGCAAGGAAAAGCTGTCTTGTACCTTTGCATTTTTCTCCCAAACGAAGGACACTAGAAAGAAAATTTTAAAGCCTCCTGTTAGGCCATCATCTACACGACATAGCCCTGAATTTTCCAATGCGCAGCTCTTTGCAAAAGAGAGATATTGGCAAGGAAAAGCTGTCTTGTACCATTGCATTTTTCTCCAAACGAAGGTCACTAGAAAGAAAATTTTAAAGCCTCCTGTTAGGCCATCATCTACACGACATAGCCCTGAATTTTCCAATGCGTAGCTCTTTGCAAAAGAGAGATATTGGCAAGGAAAAGCTGTCTTGTACCTTTGCATTTTTCTCCCAAACGAAGGACGCTAGAAAGAAAATTTAAAGCCTCCTGTTAGGCCATCATCTACACGACATAGCCCTGAATTTTCCAATGCGCAGCTCTTTGCAAAAGAGAGATATTGGCAAGGAAAAGCTGTCTTGTACCATTGCATTTTTCTCCCAAACGAAGGACACTAGAAAGAACATTTTAAAGCCTCCTGTTAGGCCATCATCTACACGACATAGCCCTGAATTTTCCAATGCGCAGCTCTTTGCAAAAGAGAGATATTGGCAAGGAAAAGCTGTCTTGTACCTTTGCATTTTTCTCCCAAACGAAGGTCACTAGAAAGAAAATTTTAAAGCCTCCTGTTAGGCCATCATCTACACGACATAGCCCTGAATTTTCCAATGCGCAGCTCTTTGCAAAAGAGAGATATTGGCAAGGAAAAGCTGTCTTGTACCATTGCATTTTTCTCCCAAACGAAGGACACTAGAAAGAACATTTTAAAGCCTCCTGTTAGGCCATCATCTACACGACATAGCCCTGAATTTTCCAATGCGCAGCTCTTTGCAAAAGAGATATATTGGCAAGGAAAAGCTGTCTTGTACCATTGCATTTTTCTCCCAAACGAAGGACACTAGAAAGAACATTTTAAAGCCTCCTGTTAGGCCATCATCTACACGACATAGCCCTGAATTTTCCAATGCGCAGCTCTTTGCAATAGAGAGATATTGGCAAGGAAAAGCTGTCTTGTACCATTGCATTTTTCTCCCAAACGAAGGACACTAGAAAGAAAATTTTAAAGCCTCCTGTTAGGCCATCATCTACACGACATAGCCCTGAATTTTCCAATGCGCAGCTCTTTGCAAAAGAGAGATATTGGCAAGGAAAAGCTGTCTTGTACCATTGCATTTTTCTCCCAAACGAAGGACACTAGAAAGAAAATTTTAAAGCCTCCTGTTAGGCCATCATCTACACGACATAGCCCTGAATTTTCCAATGCGCAGCTCTTTGCAAAAGAGAGATATTGGCAAGGAAAAGCTGTCTTGTACCTTTGCATTTTTCTCCCAAACGAAGGTCACTAGAAAGAAAATTTTAAAGCCTCCTGTTAGGCCATCATCTACACGACATAGCCCTGAATTTTCCAATGCGTAGCTCTTTGCAAAAGAGAGATATTGGCAAGGAAAAGCTGTCTTGTAGCTTTGCATTTTTCTCCCAAACGAAGGACACTAGAAAGAAAATTTTAAAGCCTCCTGTTAGGCCATCATCTACACGACATAGCCCTGAATTTTCCAATGCGCAGCTCTTTGCAAAAGAGAGATATTGGCAAGGAAAAGCTGTCTTGTACCATTGCATTTTTCTCCCAAACGAAGGACACTAGAAAGAAAATTTTAAAGCCTCCTGTTAGGCCATCATCTACACGACATAGCCCTGAATTTTCCAATGCGTAGCTCTTTGCAAAAGAGAGATATTGGCAAGGAAAAGCTGTCTTGTACCTTTGCATTTTTCTCCCAAACGAAGGACACTAGAAAGAAAATTTTAAAGCCTCCTGTTAGGCCATCATCTACACGACATAGCCCTGAATTTTCCAATGCGCAGCTCTTTGCAAAAGAGAGATATTGGCAAGGAAAAGCTGTCTTGTACCTTTGCATTTTTCTCCCAAACGAAGGTCACTAGAAAGAAAATTTTAAAGCCTCCTGTTAGGCCATCATCTACACGACATAGCCCTGAATTTTCCAATGCGTAGCTCTTTGCAAAAGAGAGATATTGGCAAGGAAAAGCTGTCTTGTACCTTTGCATTTTTCTCCCAAACGAAGGACACTAGAAAGAAAATTTTAAAGCCTCCTGTTAGGCCATCATCTACACGACATAGCCCTGAATTTTCCAATGCGCAGCTCTTTGCAAAAGAGAGATATTGGCAAGGAAAAGCTGTCTTGTACCATTGCATTTTTCTCCCAAACGAAGGAAACTAGAAAGAACATTTTAAAGCCTCCTGTTAGGCCATCATCTACACGACATAGCCCTGAATTTTCCAATGCGCAGCTCTTTGCAAAAGAGAGATATTGGCAAGGAAAAGCTGTCTTGTACCTTTGCATTTTTCTCCCAAACGAAGGTCACTAGAAAGAAAATTTTAAAGCCTCCTGTTAGGCCATCACCTACACGACATAGCCCTGAATTTTCCAATGCGCAGCTCTTTGCAAAAGAGAGATATTGGCAAGGAAAAGCTGTCTTGTACCATTGCATTTTTCTCCCAAACGAAGGACACTAGAAAGAAAATTTTAAAGCCTCCTGTTAGGCCATCATCTACACGACATAGCCCTGAATTTTCCAATGCGCAGCTCTTTGCAAAAGAGAGATATTGGCAAGGAAAAGCTGTCTTGTACCATTGCATTTTTCTCCCAAACGAAGGACACTAGAAAGAACATTTTAAAGCCTCCTGTTAGGCCATCATCTACACGACATAGCCCTGAATTTTCCAATGCGCAGCTCTTTGCAAAAGAGATATATTGGCAAGGAAAAGCTGTCTTGTACCATTGCATTTTTCTCCCAAACGAAGGACACTAGAAAGAACATTTTAAAGCCTCCTGTTAGGCCATCATCTACACGACATAGCCCTGGATTTTCCAATGCGCAGCTCTTTGCAATAGAGAGATATTGGCAAGGAAAAGCTGTCTTGTACCATTGCATTTTTCTCCCAAACGAAGGACACTAGAAAGAAAATTTTAAAGCCTCCTGTTAGGCCATCATCTACACGACATAGCCCTGAATTTTCCAATGCGCAGCTCTTTGCAAAAGAGAGATATTGGCAAGGAAAAGCTGTCTTGTACCTTTGCATTTTTCTCCCAAACGAAGGAAACTAGAAAGAAAAATTTAAAGCCTCCTGTTAGGCCATCATCTACACGACATAGCCCTGAATTTTCCAATGCGCAGCTCTTTGCAAAAGAGAGATATTGGCAAGGAAAAGCTGTCTTGTACCATTGCATTTTTCTCCCAAACGAAGGACACTAGAAAGAAAATTTTAAAGCCTCCTGTTAGGCCATCATCTACACGACATAGCCCTGAATTTTCCAATGCGCAGCTCTTTGCAAAAGAGAGATATTGGCAAGGAAAAGCTGTCTTGTACCATTGCATTTTTCTCCCAAACGAAGGACACTAGAAAGAACATTTTAAAGCCTCCTGTTAGGCCATCATCTACACGACATAGCCCTGAATTTTCCAATGCGCAGCTCTTTGCAAAAGAGAGATATTGGCAAGGAAAAGCTGTCTTGTACCATTGCATTTTTCTCCCAAACGAAGGACACTAGAAAGAACATTTTAAAGCCTCCTGTTAGGCCATCATCTACACGACATAGCCCTGAATTTTCCAATGCGCAGCTCTTTGCAATAGAGAGATATTGGCAAGGAAAAGCTGTCTTGTACCATTGCATTTTTCTCCCAAACGAAGGACACTAGAAAGAAAATTTTAAAGCCTCCTGTTAGGCCATCATCTACACGACATAGCCCTGAATTTTCCAATGCGCAGCTCTTTGCAAAAGAGAGATATTGGCAAGGAAAAGCTGTCTTGTACCTTTGCATTTTTCTCCCAAACGAAGGAAACTAGAAAGAAAATTTTAAAGCCTCCTGTTAGGCCATCATCTACACGACATAGCCCTGAATTTTCCAATGCGCAGCTCTTTGCAAAAGAGAGATATTGGCAAGGAAAAGCTGTCTTGTACCATTGCATTTTTCTCCCAAACGAAGGACACTAGAAAGAAAATTTTAAAGCCTCCTGTTAGGCCATCATCTACACGACATAGCCCTGAATTTTCCAATGCGTAGCTCTTTGCAAAAGAGAGATATTGGCAAGGAAAAGCTGTCTTGTACCTTTAGATTTTTCTCCCAAACGAAGGACGCTAGAAAGAAAATTTTAAAGCCTCCTGTTAGGCCATCATCTACACGACATAGCCCTGAATTTTCCAATGCGCAGCTCTTTGCAAAAGAGAGATATTGGCAAGGAAAAGCTGTCTTGTACCTTTGCATTTTTCTCCCAAACGAAGGAAACTAGAAAGAAAATTTTAAAGCCTCCTGTTAGGCCATCATCTACACGACATAGCCCTGAATTTTCCAATGCGCAGCTCTTTGCAAAAGAGAGATATTGGCAAGGAAAAGCTGTCTTGTACCATTGCATTTTTCTCCCAAACGAAGGACACTAGAAAGAAAATTTTAAAGCCTCCTGTTAGGCCATCATCTACACGACATAGCCCTGAATTTTCCAATGCGTAGCTCTTTGCAAAAGAGAGATATTGGCAAGGAGAAGCCGTCTTGTACCTTTGCATTTTTCTCCCAAACGAAGGAAACTAGAAAGAAAATTTTAAAGCCTCCTGTTAGGCCATCATCTACACGACATAGCCCTGAATTTTCCAATGCGCAGCTCTTTGCAAAAGAGAGATATTGGCAAGGAAAAGCTGTCTTGTACCATTGCATTTTTCTCCCAAACGAAGGACACTAGAAAGAAAATTTTAAAGCCTCCTGTTAGGCCATCATCTACACGACATAGCCCTGAATTTTCCAATGCGCAGCTCTTTGCAAAAGAGAGATATTGGCAAGGAAAAGCTGTCTTGTACCATTGCATTTTTCTCCCAAACGAAGGACACTAGAAAGAACATTTTAAAGCCTCCTGTTAGGCCATCATCTACACGACATAGCCCTGAATTTTCCAATGCGCAGCTCTTTGCAAAAGAGAGATATTGGCAAGGAAAAGCTGTCTTGTACCATTGCATTTTTCTCCCAAACGAAGGACACTAGAAAGAACATTTTAAAGCCTCCTGTTAGGCCATCATCTACACGACATAGCCCTGAATTTTCCAATGCGCAGCTCTTTGCAATAGAGAGATATTGGCAAGGAAAAGCTGTCTTGTACCATTGCATTTTTCTCCCAAACGAAGGACACTAGAAAGAAAATTTTAAAGCCTCCTGTTAGGCCATCATCTACACGACATAGCCCTGAATTTTCCAATGCGCAGCTCTTTGCAAAAGAGAGATATTGGCAAGGAAAAGCTGTCTTGTACCTTTGCATTTTTCTCCCAAACGAAGGAAACTAGAAAGAAAATTTTAAAGCCTCCTGTTAGGCCATCATCTACACGACATAGCCCTGAATTTTCCAATGCGCAGCTCTTTGCAAAAGAGAGATATTGGCAAGGAAAAGCTGTCTTGTACCATTGCATTTTTCTCCCAAACGAAGGACACTAGAAAGAAAATTTTAAAGCCTCCTGTTAGGCCATCATCTACACGACATAGCCCTGAATTTTCCAATGCGTAGCTCTTTGCAAAAGATAGATATTGGCAAGGAAAGCTGTCTTGTACCTTTGCATTTTTCTCCCAAACGAAGGACGCTAGAAAGAAAATTTTAAAGCCTCCTGTTAGGCCATCATCTACACGACATAGCCCTGAATTTTCCAATGCGCAGCTCTTTGCAAAAGAGAGATATTGGCAAGGAAAAGCTGTCTTGTACCTTTGCATTTTTCTCCCAAACGAAGGAAACTAGAAAGAAAATTTTAAAGCCTCCTGTTAGGCCATCATCTACACGACATAGCCCTGAATTTTCCAATGCGCAGCTCTTTGCAAAAGAGAGATATTGGCAAGGAAAAGCTGTCTTGTACCATTGCATTTTTCTCCCAAACGAAGGACACTAGAAAGAAAATTTTAAAGCCTCCTATTAGGCCATCATCTACACGACATAGCCCTGAATTTTCCAATGCGTAGCTCTTTGCAAAAGAGAGATATTGGCAAGGAGAAGCCGTCTTGTACCTTTGCATTTTTCTCCCAAACGAAGGACGCTAGAAAGAAAATTTTAAAGCCTCCTGTTAGGCCATCATCTACACGACATAGCCCTGAATTTTCCAATGCGCAGCTCTTTGCAAAAGAGAGATATTGGCAAGGAAAAGCTGTCTTGTACCTTTGCATTTTTCTCCCAAACGAAGGTCACTAGAAAGAAAATTTTAAAGCCTCCTGTTAGGCCATCATCTACACGACATAGCCCTGAATTTTCCAATGCGTAGCTCTTTGCAAAAGAGAGATATTGGCAAGGAAAAGCTGTCTTGTACCTTTGCATTTTTCTCCCAAACGAAGGACACTAGAAAGAAAATTTTAAAGCCTCCTGTTAGACCATCATCTACACGACATAGCCCTGAATTTTCCAATGCGCAGCTCTTTGCAAAAGAGAGATATTGGCAAGGAAAAGCTGTCTTGTACCATTGCATTTTTCTCCCAAACGAAGGTCACTAGAAAGAAAATTTTAAAGCCTCCTGTTAGGCCATCATCTACACGACATAGCCCTGAATTTTCCAATGCGTAGCTCTTTGCAAAAGAGAGATATTGGCAAGGAAAAGCTGTCTTGTACCTTTGCATTTTTCTCCCAAACGAAGGACACTAGAAAGAAAATTTTAAAGCCTCCTGTTAGACCATCATCTACACGACATAGCCCTGAATTTTCCAATGCGCAGCTCTTTGCAAAAGAGAGATATTGGCAAGGAAAAGCTGTCTTGTACCATTGCATTTTTCTCCCAAACGAAGGACACTAGAAAGAACATTTTAAAGCCTGCTGTTAGGCCATCATCTACACGACATAGCCCTGAATTTTCCAATGCGCAGCTCTTTGCAAAAGAGAGATATTGGCAAGGAAAAGCTGTCTTGTACCATTGCATTTTTCTCCCAAACGAAGGACACTAGAAAGAAAATTTTAAAGCCTCCTGTTAGGCCATCATCTACACGACATAGCCCTGAATTTTCCAATGCGCAGCTCTTTGCAAAAGAGAGATATTGGCAAGGAAAAGCTGTCTTGTACCATTGCATTTTTCTCCCAAACGAAGGACACTAGAAAGAACATTTTAAAGCCTCCTGTTAGGCCATCATCTACACGACATAGCCCTGAATTTTCCAATGCGCAGCTCTTTGCAAAAGAGAGATATTGGCAAGGAAAAGCTGTCTTGTACCATTGCATTTTTCTCCCAAACGAAGGACACTAGAAAGAACATTTTAAAGCCTCCTGTTAGGCCATCATCTACACGACATAGCCCTGAATTTTCCAAAGCGCAGCTCTTTGCAATAGAGAGATATTGGCAAGGAAAAGCTGTCTTGTACCATTGCATTTTTCTCCCAAACGAAGGACACTAGAAAGAAAATTTTAAAGCCTCCTGTTAGGCCATCATCTACACGACATAGCCCTGAATTTTCCAATGCGCAGCTCTTTGCAAAAGAGAGATATTGGCAAGGAAAAGCTGTCTTGTACCTTTGCATTTTTCTCCCAAACGAAGGACACTAGAAAGAACATTTTAAAGCCTGCTGTTAGGCCATCATCTACACGACATAGCCCTGAATTTTCCAATGCGCAGCTCTTTGCAAAAGAGAGATATTGGCAAGGAAAAGCTGTCTTGTACCATTGCATTTTTCTCCCAAACGAAGGACACTAGAAAGAAAATTTTAAAGCCTCCTGTTAGGCCATCATCTACACGACATAGCCCTGAATTTTCCAATGCGCAGCTCTTTGCAAAAGAGAGATATTGGCAAGGAAAAGCTGTCTTGTACCATTGCATTTTTCTCCCAAACGAAGGACACTAGAAAGAACATTTTAAAGCCTCCTGTTAGGCCATCATCTACACGACATAGCCCTGAATTTTCCAATGCGCAGCTCTTTGCAAAAGAGAGATATTGGCAAGGAAAAGCTGTCTTGTACCTTTGCATTTTTCTCCCAAACGAAGGACGCTAGAAAGAAAATTTTAAAGCCTCCTGTTAGGCCATCATCTACACGACATAGCCCTGAATTTTCCAATGCGCAGCTCTTTGCAAAAGAGAGATATTGGCAAGGAAAAGCTGTCTTGTACCTTTGCATTTTTCTCCCAAACGAAGGAAACTAGAAAGAAAATTTTAAAGCCTCCTGTTAGGCCATCATCTACACGACATAGCCCTGAATTTTCCAATGCGCAGCTCTTTGCAAAAGAGAGATATTGGCAAGGAAAAGCTGTCTTGTACCATTGCATTTTTCTCCCAAACGAAGGACACTAGAAAGAAAATTTTAAAGCCTCCTGTTAGGCCATCATCTACACGACATAGCCCTGAATTTTCCAATGCGTAGCTCTTTGCAAAAGAGAGATATTTGCAAGGAGAAGCCGTCTTGTACCTTTGCATTTTTCTCCCAAACGAAGGAAACTAGAAAGAAAATTTTAAAGCCTCCTGTTAGGCCATCATCTACACGACATAGCCCTGAATTTTCCAATGCGCAGCTCTTTGCAAAAGAGAGATATTGGCAAGGAAAAGCTGTCTTGTACCATTGCATTTTTCTCCCAAACGAAGGACACTAGAAAGAACATTTTAAAGCCTCCTGTTAGGCCATCATCTACACGACATAGCCCTGAATTTTCCAATGCGCAGCTCTTTGCAATAGAGAGATATTGGCAAGGAAAAGCTGTCTTGTACCATTGCATTTTTCTCCCAAACGAAGGACACTAGAAAGAAAATTTTAAAGCCTCCTGTTAGGCCATCATCTACACGACATAGCCCTGAATTTTCCAATGCGCAGCTCTTTGCAAAAGAGAGATATTGGCAAGGAAAAGCTGTCTTGTACCATTGCATTTTTCTCCCAAACGAAGGACACTAGAAAGAACATTTTAAAGCCTCCTGTTAGGCCATCATCTACACGACATAGCCCTGAATTTTCCAATGCGCAGCTCTTTGCAAAAGAGAGATATTGGCAAGGAAAAGCTGTCTTGTACCATTGCATTTTTCTCCCAAACGAAGGACACTAGAAAGAACATTTTAAAGCCTCCTGTTAGGCCATCATCTACACGACATAGCCCTGAATTTTCCAAAGCGCAGCTCTTTGCAATAGAGAGATATTGGCAAGGAAAAGCTGTCTTGTACCATTGCATTTTTCTCCCAAACGAAGGACACTAGAAAGAAAATTTTAAAGCCTCCTGTTAGGCCATCATCTACACGACATAGCCCTGCATTTTCCAATGCGCAGCTCTTTGCAAAAGAGAGATATTGGCAAGGAAAAGCTGTCTTGTACCTTTGCATTTTTCTCCCAAACGAAGGAAACTAGAAAGAAAATTTTAAAGCCTCCTGTTAGGCCATCATCTACACGACATAGCCCTGAATTTTCCAATGCGCAGCTCTTTGCAAAAGAGAGATATTGGCAAGGAAAAGCTGTCTTGTACCATTGCATTTTTCTCCCAAACGAAGGACACTAGAAAGAAAATTTTAAAGCCTCCTGTTAGGCCATCATCTACACGACATAGCCCTGAATTTTCCAATGCGCAGCTCTTTGCAAAAGAGAGATATTGGCAAGGAAAAGCTGTCTTGTACCTTTGCATTTTTCTCCCAAACGAAGGTCACTAGAAAGAAAATTTTAAAGCCTCCTGTTAGGCCATCATCTACACGACATAGCCCTGAATTTTCCAATGCGTAGCTCTTTGCAAAAGAGAGATATTGGCAAGGAAAAGCTGTCTTGTACCTTTGCATTTTTCTCCCAAACGAAGGACACTAGAAAGAAAATTTTAAAGCCTCCTGTTAGGCCATCATCTACACGACATAGCCCTGAATTTTCCAATGCGCAGCTCTTTGCAAAAGAGAGATATTGGCAAGGAAAAGCTGTCTTGTACCATTGCATTTTTCTCCCAAACGAAGGACACTAGAAAGAACATTTTAAAGCCTGCTGTTAGGCCATCATCTACACGACATAGCCCTGAATTTTCCAATGCGCAGCTCTTTGCAAAAGAGAGATATTGGCAAGGAAAAGCTGTCTTGTACCATTGCATTTTTCTCCCAAACGAAGGACACTAGAAAGAAAATTTTAAAGCCTCCTGTTAGGCCATCATCTACACGACATAGCCCTGAATTTTCCAATGCGCAGCTCTTTGCAAAAGAGAGATATTGGCAAGGAAAAGCTGTCTTGTACCATTGCATTTTTCTCCCAAACGAAGGACACTAGAAAGAACATTTTAAAGCCTCCTGTTAGGCCATCATCTACACGACATAGCCCTGAATTTTCCAATGCGCAGCTCTTTGCAAAAGAGAGATATTGGCAAGGAAAAGCTGTCTTGTACCATTGCATTTTTCTCCCAAACGAAGGACACTAGAAAGAACATTTTAAAGCCTCCTGTTAGGCCATCATCTACACGACATAGCCCTGAATTTTCCAATGCGCAGCTCTTTGCAATAGAGAGATATTGGCAAGGAAAAGCTGTCTTGTACCATTGCATTTTTCTCCCAAACGAAGGACACTAGAAAGAAAATTTTAAAGCCTCCTGTTAGGCCATCATCTACACGACATAGCCCTGAATTTTCCAATGCGCAGCTCTTTGCAAAAGAGAGATATTGGCAAGGAAAAGCTGTCTTGTACCTTTGCATTTTTCTCCCAAACGAAGGAAACTAGAAAGAAAATTTTAAAGCCTCCTGTTAGGCCATCATCTACACGACATAGCCCTGAATTTTCCAATGCGCAGCTCTTTGCAAAAGAGAGATATTGGCAAGGAAAAGCTGTCTTGTACCATTGCATTTTTCTCCCAAACGAAGGACACTAGAAAGAAAATTTTAAAGCCTCCTGTTAGGCCATCATCTACACGACATAGCCCTGAATTTTCCAATGCGTAGCTCTTTGCAAAAGAGAGATATTGGCAAGGAAAAGCTGTCTTGTACCTTTGCATTTTTCTCCCAAACGAAGGACGCTAGAAAGAAAATTTTAAAGCCTCCTGTTAGGCCATCATCTACACGACATAGCCCTGAATTTTCCAATGCGCAGCTCTTTGCAATAGAGAGATATTGGCAAGGAAAAGCTGTCTTGTACCTTTGCATTTTTCTCCCAAACGAAGGAAACTAGAAAGAAAATTTTAAAGCCTCCTGTTAGGCCATCATCTACACGACATAGCCCAGAATTTTCCAATGCGCAGCTCTTTGCAAAAGAGAGATATTGGCAAGGAAAAGCTGTCTTGTACCATTGCATTTTTCTCCCAAACGAAGGACACTAGAAAGAAAATTTTAAAGCCTCCTGTTAGGCCATCATCTACACGACATAGCCCTGAATTTTCCAATGCGTAGCTCTTTGCAAAAGAGAGATATTGGCAAGGAGAAGCCGTCTTGTACCTTTGCATTTTTCTCCCAAACGAAGGACGCTAGAAAGAAAATTTTAAAGCCTCCTGTTAGGCCATCATCTACACGACATAGCCCTGAATTTTCCAATGCGCAGCTCTTTGCAAAAGAGAGATATTGGCAAGGAAAAGCTGTCTTGTACCTTTGCATTTTTCTCCCAAACGAAGGTCACTAGAAAGAAAATTTTAAAGCCTCCTGTTAGGCCATCATCTACACGACATAGCTCTGAATTTTCCAATGCGCAGCTCTTTGCAAAAGAGAGATATTGGCAAGGAAAAGCTGTCTTGTACCATTGCATTTTTCTCCCAAACGAAGGACACTAGAAAGAACATTTTAAAGCCTGCTGTTAGGCCATCATCTACACGACATAGCCCTGAATTTTCCAATGCGCAGCTCTTTGCAAAAGAGAGATATTGGCAAGGAAAAGCTGTCTTGTACCTTTGCATTTTTCTCCCAAACGAAGGTCACTAGAAAGAAAATTTTAAAGCCTCCTGTTAGGCCATCATCTACACCACATAGCCCTGAATTTTCCAATGCGTAGCTCTTTGCAAAAGAGAGATATTTACAAGGAAAAGCTGTCTTGTACCTTTGCATTTTTCTCCCAAACGAAGGACACTAGAAAGAAAATTTTAAAGCCTCCTGTTAGGCCATCATCTACACGACATAGCCCTGAATTTTCCAATGCGCAGCTCTTTGCAAAAGAGAGATATTGGCAAGGAAAAGCTGTCTTGTACCATTGCATTTTTCTCCCAAACGAAGGACACTAGAAAGAAAATTTTAAAGCCTCCTGTTAGGCCATCATCTACACGACATAGCCCTGAATTTTCCAATGCGTAGCTCTTTGCAAAAGAGAGATATTGGCAAGGAGAAGCCGTCTTGTACCTTTGCATTTTTCTCCCAAACGAAGGACGCTAGAAAGAAAATTTTAAAGCCTCCTGTTAGGCCATCATCTACACGACATAGCCCTGAATTTTCCAATGCGCAGCTCTTTGCAAAAGAGAGATATTGGCAAGGAAAAGCTGTCTTGTACCTTTGCATTTTTCTCCCAAACGAAGGTCACTAGAAAGAAAATTTTAAAGCCTCCTGTTAGGCCATCATCTACACGACATAGCTCTGAATTTTCCAATGCGCAGCTCTTTGCAAAAGAGAGATATTGGCAAGGAAAAGCTGTCTTGTACCATTGCATTTTTCTCCCAAACGAAGGACACTAGAAAGAACATTTTAAAGCCTGCTGTTAGGCCATCATCTACACGACATAGCCCTGAATTTTCCAATGCGCAGCTCTTTGCAAAAGAGAGATATTGGCAAGGAAAAGCTGTCTTGTACCTTTGCATTTTTCTCCCAAACGAAGGTCACTAGAAAGAAAATTTTAAAGCCTCCTGTTAGGCCATCATCTACACCACATAGCCCTGAATTTTCCAATGCGTAGCTCTTTGCAAAAGAGAGATATTTACAAGGAAAAGCTGTCTTGTACCTTTGCATTTTTCTCCCAAACGAAGGACACTAGAAAGAAAATTTTAAAGCCTCCTGTTAGGCCATCATCTACACGACATAGCCCTGAATTTTCCAATGCGCAGCTCTTTGCAAAAGAGAGATATTGGCAAGGAAAAGCTGTCTTGTACCATTGCATTTTTCTCCCAAACGAAGGACACTAGAAAGAAAATTTTAAAGCCTCCTGTTAGGCCATCATCTACACGACATAGCCCTGAATTTCCAATGCGCAGCTCTTTGCAAAAGAGAGATATTGGCAAGGAAAAGCTGTCTTGTACCTTTGCATTTTTCTCCCAAACGAAGGAAACTAGAAAGAAAATTTTAAAGCCTCCTGTTAGGCCATCATCTACACGACATAGCCCTGAATTTTCCAATGCGCAGCTCTTTGCAAAAGAGAGATATTGGCAAGGAAAAGCTGTCTTGTACCTTTGCATTTTTCTCCCAAACGAAGGAAACTAGAAAGAAAATTTTAAAGCCTCCTGTTAGGCCATCATCTACACGACATAGCCCAGAATTTTCCAATGCGCAGCTCTTTGCAAAAGAGAGATATTGGCAAGGAAAAGCTGTCTTGTACCTTTGCATTTTTCTCCCAAACGAAGGTCACTAGAAAGAAAATTTTAAAGCCTCCTGTTAGGCCATCATCTACACGACATAGCTCTGAATTTTCCAATGCGCAGCTCTTTGCAAAAGAGAGATATTGGCAAGGAAAAGCTGTCTTGTACCATTGCATTTTTCTCCCAAACGAAGGACACTAGAAAGAACATTTTAAAGCCTGCTGTTAGGCCATCATCTACACGACATAGCCCTGAATTTTCCAATGCGCAGCTCTTTGCAAAAGAGAGATATTGGCAAGGAAAAGCTGTCTTGTACCTTTGCATTTTTCTCCCAAACGAAGGTCACTAGAAAGAAAATTTTAAAGCCTCCTGTTAGGCCATCATCTACACCACATAGCCCTGAATTTTCCAATGCGTAGCTCTTTGCAAAAGAGAGATATTGGCAAGGAGAAGCCGTCTTGTACCTTTGCATTTTTCTCCCAAACGAAGGACGCTAGAAAGAAAATTTTAAAGCCTCCTGTTAGGCCATCATCTACACGACATAGCCCTGAATTTTCCAATGCGCAGCTCTTTGCAAAAGAGAGATATTGGCAAGGAAAAGCTGTCTTGTACCTTTGCATTTTTCTCCCAAACGAAGGTCACTAGAAAGAAAATTTTAAAGCCTCCTGTTAGGCCATCATCTACACGACATAGCTCTGAATTTTCCAATGCGCAGCTCTTTGCAAAAGAGAGATATTGGCAAGGAAAAGCTGTCTTGTACCATTGCATTTTTCTCCCAAACGAAGGACACTAGAAAGAACATTTTAAAGCCTGCTGTTAGGCCATCATCTACACGACATAGCCCTGAATTTTCCAATGCGCAGCTCTTTGCAAAAGAGAGATATTGGCAAGGAAAAGCTGTCTTGTACCTTTGCATTTTTCTCCCAAACGAAGGTCACTAGAAAGAAAATTTTAAAGCCTCCTGTTAGGCCATCATCTACACCACATAGCCCTGAATTTTCCAATGCGTAGCTCTTTGCAAAAGAGAGATATTTACAAGGAAAAGCTGTCTTGTACCTTTGCATTTTTCTCCCAAACGAAGGACACTAGAAAGAAAATTTTAAAGCCTCCTGTTAGGCCATCATCTACACGACATAGCCCTGAATTTTCCAATGCGCAGCTCTTTGCAAAAGAGAGATATTGGCAAGGAAAAGCTGTCTTGTACCATTGCATTTTTCTCCCAAACGAAGGACACTAGAAAGAAAATTTTAAAGCCTCCTGTTAGGCCATCATCTACACGACATAGCCCTGAATTTCCAATGCGCAGCTCTTTGCAAAAGAGAGATATTGGCAAGGAAAAGCTGTCTTGTACCTTTGCATTTTTCTCCCAAACGAAGGAAACTAGAAAGAAAATTTTAAAGCCTCCTGTTAGGCCATCATCTACACGACATAGCCCTGAATTTTCCAATGCGCAGCTCTTTGCAAAAGAGAGATATTGGCAAGGAAAAGCTGTCTTGTACCATTGCATTTTTCTCCCAAACGAAGGACACTAGAAAGAAAATTTTAAAGCCTCCTGTTAGGCCATCATCTACACGACATAGCCCTGAATTTTCCAATGCGCAGCTCTTTGCAAAAGAGAGATATTGGCAAGGAAAAGCTGTCTTGTACCTTTGCATTTTTCTCCCAAACGAAGGTCACTAGAAAGAAAATTTTAAAGCCTCCTGTTAGGCCATCATCTACACGACATAGCCCTGAATTTTCCAATGCGTAGCTCTTTGCAAAAGAGAGATATTGGCAAGGAAAAGCTGTCTTGTACCTTTGCATTTTTCTCCCAAACGAAGGACACTAGAAAGAAAATTTTAAAGCCTCCTGTTAGGCCATCACCTACACGACATAGCCCTGAATTTTCCAATGCGCAGCTCTTTGCAAAAGAGAGATATTGGCAAGGAAAAGCTGTCTTGTACCATTGCATTTTTCTCCCAAACGAAGGACACTAGAAAGAACATTTTAAAGCCTCCTGTTAGGCCATCACCTACACGACATAGCCCTGATTTTTCCAATGCGCAGCTCTTTGCAAAAGAGAGATATTGGCAAGGAAAAGCTGTCTTGTACCATTGCATTTTTCTCCCAAACGAAGGACACTAGAAAGAACATTTTAAAGCCTGCTGTTAGGCCATCATCTACACGACATAGCCCTGAATTTTCCAATGCGCAGCTCTTTGCAAAAGAGAGATATTGGCAAGGAAAAGCTGTCTTGTACCATTGCATTTTTCTCCCAAACGAAGGACACTAGAAAGAAAATTTTAAAGCCTCCTGTTAGGCCATCATCTACACGACATAGCCCTGAATTTTCCAATGCGCAGCTCTTTGCAAAAGAGAGATATTGGCAATGAAAAGATGTCTTGTACCATTGCATTTTTCTCCCAAACGAAGGACTCTAGAAAGAACATTTTAAAGCCTCCTGTTAGGCCATCATCTACACGACATAGCCCTGAATTTTCCAATGCGCAGCTCTTTGCAAAAGAGAGATATTGGCAAGGAAAAGCTGTCTTGTACCATTGCATTTTTCTCCCAAACGAAGGACACTAGAAAGAACATTTTAAAGCCTCCTGTTAGGCCATCATCTACACGACATAGCCCTGAATTTTCCAATGCGCAGCTCTTTGCAATAGAGAGATATTGGCAAGGAAAAGCTGTCTTGTACCATTGCATTTTTCTCCCAAACGGACACTAGAAAGAAAATTTTAAAGCCTCCTGTTAGGCCATCATCTACACGACATAGCCCTGAATTTTCCAATGCGCAGCTCTTTGCAAAAGAGAGATATTGGCAAGGAAAAGCTGTCTTGTACCTTTGCATTTTTCTCCCAAACGAAGGAAACTAGAAAGAAAATTTTAAAGCCTCCTGTTAGGCCATCATCTACACGACATAGCCCTGAATTTTCCAATGCGCAGCTCTTTGCAAAAGAGAGATATTGGCAAGGAAAAGCTGTCTTGTACCATTGCATTTTTCTCCCAAACGAAGGACACTAGAAAGAAAATTTTAAAGCCTCCTGTTAGGCCATCATCTACACGACATAGCCCTGAATTTTCCAATGCGTAGCTCTTTGCAAAAGAGAGATATTGGCAAGGAAAAGCTGTCTTGTACCTTTGCATTTTTCTCACAAACGAAGGACGCTAGAAAGAAAATTTTAAAGCCTCCTGTTAGGCCATCATCTACACGACATAGCCCTGAATTTTCCAATGCGCAGCTCTTTGCAAAAGAGAGATATTGGCAAGGAAAAGCTGTCTTGTACCATTGCATTTTTCTCCCAAACGAAGGACACTAGAAAGAACATTTTAAAGCCTCCTGTTAGGCCATCACCTACACGACATAGCCCTGAATTTTCCAATGCGCAGCTCTTTGCAAAAGAGAGATATTGGCAAGGAAAAGCTGTCTTGTACCATTGCATTTTTCTCCCAAACGAAGGACACTAGAAAGAACATTTTAAAGCCTGCTGTTAGGCCATCATCTACACGACATAGCCCTGAATTTTCCAATGCGCAGCTCTTTGCAAAAGAGAGATATTGGCAAGGAAAAGCTGTCTTGTACCATTGCATTTTTCTCCCAAACGAAGGACACTAGAAAGAAAATTTTAAAGCCTCCTGTTAGGCCATCATCTACACGACATAGCCCTGAATTTTCCAATGCGCAGCTCTTTGCAAAAGAGAGATATTGGCAATGAAAAGATGTCTTGTACCATTGCATTTTTCTCCCAAACGAAGGACTCTAGAAAGAACATTTTAAAGCCTCCTGTTAGGCCATCATCTACACGACATAGCCCTGAATTTTCCAATGCGCAGCTCTTTGCAAAAGAGAGATATTGGCAAGGAAAAGCTGTCTTGTACCATTGCATTTTTCTCCCAAACGAAGGACACTAGAAAGAACATTTTAAAGCCTCCTGTTAGGCCATCATCTACACGACATAGCCCTGAATTTTCCAATGCGCAGCTCTTTGCAATAGAGAGATATTGGCAAGGAAAAGCTGTCTTGTACCATTGCATTTTTCTCCCAAACGGACACTAGAAAGAAAATTTTAAAGCCTCCTGTTAGGCCATCATCTACACGACATAGCCCTGAATTTTCCAATGCGCAGCTCTTTGCAAAAGAGAGATATTGGCAAGGAAAAGCTGTCTTGTACCTTTGCATTTTTCTCCCAAACGAAGGAAACTAGAAAGAAAATTTTAAAGCCTCCTGTTAGGCCATCATCTACACGACATAGCCCTGAATTTTCCAATGCGCAGCTCTTTGCAAAAGAGAGATATTGGCAAGGAAAAGCTGTCTTGTACCATTGCATTTTTCTCCCAAACGAAGGACACTAGAAAGAAAATTTTAAAGCCTCCTGTTAGGCCATCATCTACACGACATAGCCCTGAATTTTCCAATGCGTAGCTCTTTGCAAAAGAGAGATATTGGCAAGGAAAAGCTGTCTTGTACCTTTGCATTTTTCTCCCAAACGAAGGACGCTAGAAAGAAAATTTTAAAGCCTCCTGTTAGGCCATCATCTACACGACATAGCCCTGAATTTTCCAATGCGCAGCTCTTTGCAAAAGAGAGATATTGGCAAGGAAAAGCTGTCTTGTACCTTTGCATTTTTCTCCCAAACGAAGGAAACTAGAAAGAAAATTTTAAAGCCTCCTGTTAGGCCATCATCTACACGACATAGCCCTGAATTTTCCAATGCGCAGCTCTTTGCAAAAGAGGGATATTGGCAAGGAAAAGCTGTCTTGTACCATTGCATTTTTCTCCCAAACGAAGGACACTAGAAAGAAAATTTTAAAGCCTCCTGTTAGGCCATCATCTACACGACATAGCCCTGAATTTTCCAATGCGTAGCTCTTTGCAAAAGAGAGATATTGGCAAGGAGAAGCCGTCTTGTACCTTTGCATTTTTCTCCCAAACGAAGGACGCTAGAAAGAAAATTTTAAAGCCTCCTGTTAGGCCATCATCTACACGACATAGCCCTGAATTTTCCAATGCGCAGCTCTTTGCAAAAGAGAGATATTGGCAAGGAAAAGCTGTCTTGTACCTTTGCATTTTTCTCCCAAACGAAGGTCACTAGAAAGAAAATTTTAAAGCCTCCTGTTAGGCCATCATCTACACGACATAGCCCTGAATTTTCCAATGCGTAGCTCTTTGCAAAAGAGAGATATTGGCAAGGAAAAGCTGTCTTGTACCTTTGCATTTTTCTCCCAAACGAAGGACACTAGAAAGAAAATTTTAAAGCCTCCTGTTAGGCCATCATCTACACGACATAGCCCTGAATTTTCCAATGCGCAGCTCTTTGCAAAAGAGAGATATTGGCAAGGAAAAGCTGTCTTGTACCATTGCATTTTTCTCCCAAACGAAGGACACTAGAAAGAACATTTTAAAGCCTGCTGTTAGGCCATCATCTACACGACATAGCCCTGAATTTTCCAATGCGCAGCTCTTTGCAAAAGAGAGATATTGGCAAGGAAAAGCTGTCTTGTACCTTTGCATTTTTCTCCCAAACGAAGGTCACTAGAAAGAAAATTTTAAAGCCTCCTGTTAGGCCATCATCTACACCACATAGCCCTGAATTTTCCAATGCGTAGCTCTTTGCAAAAGAGAGATATTTACAAGGAAAAGCTGTCTTGTACCTTTGCATTTTTCTCCCAAACGAAGGACACTAGAAAGAAAATTTTAAAGCCTCCTGTTAGGCCATCATCTACACGACATAGCCCTGAATTTTCCAATGCGCAGCTCTTTGCAAAAGAGAGATATTGGCAAGGAAAAGCTGTCTTGTACCTTTGCATTTTTCTCCCAAACGAAGGACACTAGAAAGAAAATTTTAAAGCCTCCTGTTAGGCCATCATCTACACGACATAGCCCTGAATTTTCCAATGCGCAGCTCTTTGCAAAAGAGAGATATTGGCAAGGAAAAGCTGTCTTGTACCATTGCATTTTTCTCCCAAACGAAGGACACTAGAAAGAACATTTTAAAGCCTCCTGTTAGGCCATCATCTACACGACATAGCCCTGAATTTTCCAATGCGCAGCTCTTTGCAAAAGAGAGATATTGGCAAGGAAAAGCTGTCTTGTACCATTGCATTTTTCTCCCAAACGAAGGACACTAGAAAGAACATTTTAAAGCCTCCTGTTAGGCCATCATCTACACGACATAGCCCTGAATTTTCCAATGCGCAGCTCTTTGCAATAGAGAGATATTGGCAAGGAAAAGCTGTCTTGTACCATTGCATTTTTCTCCCAAACGGACACTAGAAAGAAAATTTTAAAGCCTCCTGTTAGGCCATCATCTACACGACATAGCCCTGAATTTTCCAATGCGCAGCTCTTTGCAAAAGAGAGATATTGGCAAGGAAAAGCTGTCTTGTACCTTTGCATTTTTCTCCCAAACGAAGGAAACTAGAAAGAAAATTTTAAAGCCTCCTGTTAGGCCATCATCTACACGACATAGCCCTGAATTTTCCAATGCGCAGCTCTTTGCAAAAGAGAGATATTGGCAAGGAAAAGCTGTCTTGTACCATTGCATTTTTCTCCCAAACGAAGGACACTAGAAAGAAAATTTTAAAGCCTCCTGTTAGGCCATCATCTACACGACATAGCCCTGAATTTTCCAATGCGTAGCTCTTTGCAAAAGAGAGATATTGGCAAGGAAAAGCTGTCTTGTACCTTTGCATTTTTCTCCCAAACGAAGGACGCTAGAAAGAAAATTTTAAAGCCTCCTGTTAGGCCATCATCTACACGACATAGCCCTGAATTTTCCAATGCGCAGCTCTTTGCAAAAGAGAGATATTGGCAAGGAAAAGCTGTCTTGTACCTTTGCATTTTTCTCCCAAACGAAGGAAACTAGAAAGAAAATTTTAAAGCCTCCTGTTAGGCCATCATCTACACGACATAGCCCTGAATTTTCCAATGCGCAGCTCTTTGCAAAAGAGAGATATTGGCAAGGAAAAGCTGTCTTGTACCATTGCATTTTTCTCCCAAACGAAGGACACTAGAAAGAAAATTTTAAAGCCTCCTGTTAGGCCATCATCTACACGACATAGCCCTGAATTTTCCAATGCGTAGCTCTTTGCAAAAGAGAGATATTGGCAAGGAGAAGCCGTCTTGTACCTTTGCATTTTTCTCCCAAACGAAGGACGCTAGAAAGAAAATTTTAAAGCCTCCTGTTAGGCCATCATCTACACGACATAGCCCTGAATTTTCCAATGCGCAGCTCTTTGCAAAAGAGAGATATTGGCAAGGAAAAGCTGTCTTGTACCTTTGCATTTTTCTCCCAAACGAAGGTCACTAGAAAGAAAATTTTAAAGCCTCCTGTTAGGCCATCATCTACACGACATAGCCCTGAATTTTCCAATGCGTAGCTCTTTGCAAAAGAGAGATATTGGCAAGGAAAAGCTGTCTTGTACCTTTGCATTTTTCTCCCAAACGAAGGACACTAGAAAGAAAATTTTAAAGCCTCCTGTTAGGCCATCATCTACACGACATAGCCCTGAATTTTCCAATGCGCAGCTCTTTGCAAAAGAGAGATATTGGCAAGGAAAAGCTGTCTTGTACCATTGCATTTTTCTCCCAAACGAAGGACACTAGAAAGAACATTTTAAAGCCTGCTGTTAGGCCATCATCTACACAACATAGCCCTGAATTTTCCAATGCGCAGCTCTTTGCAAAAGAGAGATATTGGCAAGGAAAAGCTGTCTTGTACCTTTGCATTTTTCTCCCAAACGAAGGTCACTAGAAAGAAAATTTTAAAGCCTCCTGTTAGGCCATCATCTACACCACATAGCCCTGAATTTTCCAATGCGTAGCTCTTTGCAAAAGAGAGATATTTACAAGGAAAAGCTGTCTTGTACCTTTGCATTTTTCTCCCAAACGAAGGACACTAGAAAGAAAATTTTAAAGCCTCCTGTTAGGCCATCATCTACACGACATAGCCCTGAATTTTCCAATGCGCAGCTCTTTGCAAAAGAGAGATATTGGCAAGGAAAAGCTGTCTTGTACCTTTGCATTTTTCTCCCAAACGAAGGACACTAGAAAGAAAATTTTAAAGCCTCCTGTTAGGCCATCATCTACACGACATAGCCCTGAATTTCCAATGCGCAGCTCTTTGCAAAAGAGAGATATTGGCAAGGAAAAGCTGTCTTGTACCATTGCATTTTTCTCCCAAACGAAGGAAACTAGAAAGAAAATTTTAAAGCCTCCTGTTAGGCCATCATCTACACGACATAGCCCTGAATTTTCCAATGCGCAGCTCTTTGCAAAAGAGAGATATTGGCAAGGAAAAGCTGTCTTGTACCTTTGCATTTTTCTCCCAAACGAAGGAAACTAGAAAGAAAATTTTAAAGCCTCCTGTTAGGCCATCATCTACACGACATAGCCCTGAATTTTCCAATGCGCAGCTCTTTGCAAAAGAGAGATATTGGCAAGGAAAAGCTGTCTTGTACCATTGCATTTTTCTCCCAAACGAAGGACACTAGAAAGAAAATTTTAAAGCCTCCTGTTAGGCCATCATCTACACGACATAGCCCTGAATTTTCCAATGCGTAGCTCTTTGCAAAAGAGAGATATTGGCAAGGAGAAGCCGTCTTGTACCTTTGCATTTTTCTCCCAAACGAAGGACGCTAGAAAGAAAATTTTAAAGCCTCCTGTTAGGCCATCATCTACACGACATAGCCCTGAATTTTCCAATGCGCAGCTCTTTGCAAAAGAGAGATATTGGCAAGGAAAAGCTGTCTTGTACCTTTGCATTTTTCTCCCAAACGAAGGACGCTAGAAAGAAAATTTTAAAGCCTCCTGTTAGGCCATCATCTACACGACATAGCCCTGAATTTTCCAATGCGCAGCTCTTTGCAAAAGAGAGATATTGGCAAGGAAAAGCTGTCTTGTACCTTTGCATTTTTCTCCCAAACGAAGGACACTAGAAAGAACATTTTAAAGCCTGCTGTTAGGCCATCATCTACACGACATAGCCCTGAATTTTCCAATGCGCAGCTCTTTGCAAAAGAGAGATATTGGCAAGGAAAAGCTGTCTTGTACCTTTGCATTTTTCTCCCAAACGAAGGTCACTAGAAAGAAAATTTTAAAGCCTCCTGTTAGGCCATCATCTACACCACATAGCCCTGAATTTTCCAATGCGTAGCTCTTTGCAAAAGAGAGATATTTACAAGGAAAAGCTGTCTTGTACCTTTGCATTTTTCTCCCAAACGAAGGACACTAGAAAGAAAATTTTAAAGCCTCCTGTTAGGCCATCATCTACACGACATAGCCCTGAATTTTCCAATGCGCAGCTCTTTGCAAAAGAGAGATATTGGCAAGGAAAAGCTGTCTTGTACCTTTGCATTTTTCTCCCAAACGAAGGACACTAGAAAGAAAATTTTAAAGCCTCCTGTTAGGCCATCATCTACACGACATAGCCCTGAATTTTCCAATGCGCAGCTCTTTGCAAAAGAGAGATATTGGCAAGGAAAAGCTGTCTTGTACCTTTGCATTTTTCTCCCAAACGAAGGACAGTAGAAAGAAAATTTTAAAGCCTCCTGTTAGGCCATCATCTACACGACATAGCCCTGAATTTTCCAATGCGCAGCTCTTTGCAAAAGAGAGATATTGGCAAGGAAAAGCTGTCTTGTACCATTGCATTTTTCTCCCAAACGAAGGACACTAGAAAGAAAATTTTAAAGCCTCCTGTTAGGCCATCATCTACACGACATAGCCCTGAATTTTCCAATGCGCAGCTCTTTGCAAAAGAGAGATATTGGCAAGGAAAAGCTGTCTTGTACCTTTGCATTTTTCTCCCAAACGAAGGTCACTAGAAAGAAAATTTTAAAGCCTCCTGTTAGGCCATCATCTACACGACATAGCCCTGAATTTTCCAATGCGTAGCTCTTTGCAAAAGAGAGATATTGGCAAGGAAAAGCTGTCTTGTACCTTTGCATTTTTCTCCCAAACGAAGGACACTAGAAAGAAAATTTTAAAGCCTCCTGTTAGGCCATCATCTACACGACATAGCCCTGAATTTTCCAATGCGTAGCTCTTTGCAAAAGAGAGATATTGGCAAGGAAAAGCTGTCTTGTACCTTTGCATTTTTCTACCAAACGAAGGACACTAGAAAGAAAATTTTAAAGCCTCCTGTTAGGCCATCATCTACACGACATAGCCCTGAATTTTCCAATGCGCAGCTCTTTGCAAAAGAGAGATATTGGCAAGGAAAAGCTGTCTTGTACCATTGCATTTTTCTCCCAAACGAAGGACACTAGAAAGAAAATTTTAAAGCCTCCTGTTAGGCCATCATCTACACGACATAGCCCTGAATTTTCCAATGCGTAGCTCTTTGCAAAAGAGAGATATTGGCAAGGAAAAGCTGTCTTGTACCTTTGCATTTTTCTCCCAAACGAAGGACGCTAGAAAGAAAATTTTAAAGCCTCCTGTTAGGCCATCATCTACACGACATAGCCCTGAATTTTCCAATGCGCAGCTCTTTGCAAAAGAGAGATATTGGCAAGGAAAAGCTGTCTTGTACCTTTGCATTTTTCTCCCAAACGAAGGAAACTAGAAAGAAAATTTTAAAGCCTCCTGTTAGGCCATCATCTACACGACATAGCCCTGAATTTTCCAATGCGCAGCTCTTTGCAAAAGAGAGATATTGGCAAGGAAAAGCTGTCTTGTACCATTGCATTTTCCTCCCAAACGAAGGACACTAGAAAGAAAATTTTAAAGCCTCCTGTTAGGCCATCATCTACACGACATAGCCCTGAATTTTCCAATGCGCAGCTCTTTGCAAAAGAGAGATATTGGCAAGGAAAAGCTGTCTTGTACCTTTGCATTTTTCTCCCAAACGAAGGTCACTAGAAAGAAAATTTTAAAGCCTCCTGTTAGGCCATCATCTACACGACATAGCCCTGAATTTTCCAATGCGTAGCTCTTTGCAAAAGAGAGATATTGGCAAGGAAAAGCTGTCTTGTACCTTTGCATTTTTCTCCCAAACGAAGGACACTAGAAAGAAAATTTTAAAGCCTCCTGTTAGGCCATCATCTACACGACATAGCCCTGAATTTTCCAATGCGCAGCTCTTTGCAAAAGAGAGATATTGGCAAGGAAAAGCTGTCTTGTACCATTGCATTTTTCTCCCAAACGAAGGACACTAGAAAGAACATTTTAAAGCCTCCTGTTAGGCCATCATCTACACGACATAGCCCTGAATTTTCCAATGCGCAGCTCTTTGCAAAAGAGAGATATTGGCAAGGAAAAGCTGTCTTGTACCTTTGCATTTTTCTCCCAAACGAAGGTCACTAGAAAGAAAATTTTAAAGCCTCCTGTTAGGCCATCATCTACACGACATAGCCCTGAATTTTCCAATGCGCAGCTCTTTGCAAAAGAGAGATATTGGCAAGGAAAAGCTGTCTTGTACCATTGCATTTTTCTCCCAAACGAAGGACACTAGAAAGAAAATTTTAAAGCCTCCTGTTAGGCCATCATCTACACGACATAGCCCTGAATTTTCCAATGCGCAGCTCTTTGCAAAAGAGAGATATTGGCAAGGAAAAGCTGTCTTGTACCATTGCATTTTTCTCCCAAACGAAGGACACTAGAAAGAAAATTTTAAAGCCTCCTGTTAGGCCATCATCTACACGACATAGCCCTGAATTTTCCAATGCGCAGCTCTTTGCAAAAGAGAGATATTGGCAAGGAAAAGCTGTCTTGTACCTTTGCATTTTTCTCCCAAACGAAGGTCACTAGAAAGAAAATTTTAAAGCCTCCTGTTAGGCCATCATCTACACGACATAGCCCTGAATTTTCCAATGCGTAGCTCTTTGCAAAAGAGAGATATTGGCAAGGAAAAGCTGTCTTGTACCTTTGCATTTTTCTCCCAAACGATGGACACTAGAAAGAAAATTTTAAAGCCTCCTGTTAGGCCATCATCTACACGACATAGCCCTGAATTTTCCAATGCGCAGCTCTTTGCAAAAGAGAGATATTGGCAAGGAAAAGCTGTCTTGTACCTTTGCATTTTTCTCCCAAACGAAGGTCACTAGAAAGAAAATTTTAAAGCCTCCTGTTAGGCCATCATCTACACGACATAGCCCTGAATTTTCCAATGCGTAACTCTTTGCAAAAGAGAGATATTGGCAAGGAAAAGCTGTCTTGTACCTTTGCATTTTTCTCCCAAACGAAGGACACTAGAAAGAAAATTTTAAAGCCTCCTGTTAGGCCATCATCTACACGACATAGCCCTGAATTTTCCAATGCGCAGCTCTTTGCAAAAGAGAGATATTGGCAAGGAAAAGCTGTCTTGTACCATTGCATTTTTCTCCCAAACGAAGGACACTAGAAAGAACATTTTAAAGCCTGCTGTTAGGCCATCATCTACACGACATAGCCCTGAATTTTCCAATGCGCAGCTCTTTGCAAAAGAGAGATATTGGCAAGGAAAAGCTGTCTTGTACCTTTGCATTTTTCTCCCAAACGAAGGTCACTAGAAAGAAAATTTTAAAGCCTCCTGTTAGGCCATCATCTACACGACATAGCCCTGAATTTTCCAATGCGTAGCTCTATGCAAAAGAGAGATATTGGCAAGGAAAAGCTGTCTTGTACCATTGCATTTTTTCTCCCAAACGAAGGACACTAGAAAGAAAATGTTAAAGCCTCCTGTTAGGCCATCATCTACACGACATAGCCCTGAATTTTCCAATGCGCAGCTCTTTGCAAAAGAGAGATATTGGCAAGGAAAAGCTGTCTTGTACCTTTGCATTTTTCTCCCAAACGAAGGAAACTAGAAAGAAAATTTTAAAGCCTCCTGTTAGGCCGTCATCTACACGACATAGCCCTGAATTTTCCAATGCGCAGCTCTTTGCAAAAGAGAGATATTGGCAAGGAAAAGCTGTCTTGTACCATTGCATTTTTCTCCCAAACGAAGGACACTAGAAAGAAAATTTTAAAGCCTCCTGTTAGGCCATCATCTACACGACATAGCCCTGAATTTTCCAATGCGTAGCTCTTTGCAAAAGAGAGATATTGGCAAGGAAAAGCTGTCTTGTACCTTTGCATTTTTCTCCCAAACGAAGGACGCTAGAAAGAAAATTTTAAAGCCTCCTGTTAGGCCATCATCTACACGACATAGCCCTGAATTTTCCAATGCGTAGCTCTTTGCAAAAGAGAGATATTTGCAAGGAAAAGCTGTCTTGTACCTTTGCATTTTTCTCCCAAACGAAGGACACTAGAAAGAAAATTTTAAAGCCTCCTGTTAGGCCATCATCTACACGACATAGCCCTGAATTTTCCAATGCGCAGCTCTTTGCAAAAGAGAGATATTGGCAAGGAAAAGCTGTCTTGTACCATTGCATTTTTCTCCCAAACGAAGGACACTAGAAAGAAAATTTTAAAGCCTCCTGTTAGGCCATCATCTACAAGACATAGCCCTGAATTTTCCAATGCGCAGCTCTTTGCAAAAGAGAGATATTGGCAAGGAAAAGCTGTCTTGTACCATTGCATTTTTCTCCCAAACGAAGGACACTAGAAAGAAAATGTTAAAGCCTCCTGTTAGGCCATCATCTACACGACATAGCCCTGAATTTTCCAATGCGCAGCACTTTGCAAAAGAGAGATATTGGCAAGGAAAAGCTGTCTTGTACCTTTGCATTTTTCTCCCAAACGAAGGACACTAGAAAGAAAATTTTAAAGCCTCCTGTTAGGCCATCATCTACACGACATAGCCCTGAATTTTCCAATGCGCAGCTCTTTGCAAAAGAGAGATATTGGCAAGGAAAAGCTGTCTTGTACCATTGCATTTTTCTCCCAAACGAAGGACACTAGAAAGAAAATGTTAAAGCCTCCTGTTAGGCCATCATCTACACGACATAGCCCTGAATTTTCCAATGCGCAGCTCTTTGCAAAAGAGAGATATTGGCAAGGAAAAGCTGTCTTGTACCTTTGCATTTTTCTCCCAAACGAAGGTCACTAGAAAGAAAATTTTAAAGCCTCCTGTTAGGCCATCATCTACACGACATAGCCCTGAATTTTCCAATGCGCAGCTCTTTGCAAAAGAGAGATATTGGCAAGGAAAAGCTGTCTTGTACCTTTGCATTTTTCTCCCAAACGAAGGACACTAGAAAGAAAATTTTAAAGCCTCCTGTTAGGCCATCATCTACACGACATAGCCCTGAATTTTCCAATGCGCAGCTCTTTGCAAAAGAGAGATATTGGCAAGGAAAAGCTGTCTTGTACCATTGCATTTTTCTCCCAAACGAAGGACACTAGAAAGAACATTTTAAAGCCTGCTGTTAGGCCATCATCTACACGACATAGCCCTGAATTTTCCAATGCGCAGCTCTTTGCAAAAGAGAGATATTGGCAAGGAAAAGCTGTCTTGTACCTTTGCATTTTTCTCCCAAACGAAGGTCACTAGAAAGAAAATTTTAAAGCCTCCTGTTAGGCCATCATCTACACGACATAGCCCTGAATTTTCCAATGCGTAGCTCTATGCAAAAGAGAGATATTGGCAAGGAAAAGCTGTCTTGTACCATTGCATTTTTTCTCCCAAACGAAGGACACTAGAAAGAAAATGTTAAAGCCTCCTGTTAGGCCATCATCTACACGACATAGCCCTGAATTTTCCAATGCGCAGCTCTTTGCAAAAGAGAGATATTGGCAAGGAAAAGCTGTCTTGTACCTTTGCATTTTTCTCCCAAACGAAGGTCACTAGAAAGAAAATTTTAAAGCCCCCTGTTAGGCCATCATCTACACGACATAGCCCTGAATTTTCCAATGCGCAGCTCTTTGCAAAAGAGAGATATTGGCAAGGAAAAGCTGTCTTGTACCATTGCATTTTTCTCCCAAACGAAGGACACTAGAAAGAAAATGTTAAAGCCTCCTGTTAGGCCATCATCTACACGACATAGCCCTGAATTTTCCAATGCGCAGCTCTTTGCAAAAGAGAGATATTGGCAAGGAAAAGCTGTCTTGTACCTTTGCATTTTTCTCCCAAACGAAGGTCACTAGAAAGAAAATTTTAAAGCCTCCTGTTAGGCGATCATCTACACGACATAGCCCTGAATTTTCCAATGCGTAGCTCTTTGCAAAAGAGAGATATTGGCAAGGAAAAGCTGTCTTGTACCTTTGCATTTTTCTCCCAAACGAAGGACACTAGAAAGAAAATTTTAAAGCCTCCTGTTAGGCCATCATCTACACGACATAGCCCTGAATTTTCCAATGCGCAGCTCTTTGCAAAAGAGAGATATTGGCAAGGAAAAGCTGTCTTGTACCTTTGCATTTTTCTCCCAAACGAAGGAAACTAGAAAGAAAATTTTAAAGCCTCCTGTTAGGCCGTCATCTACACGACATAGCCCTGAATTTTCCAATGCGCAGCTCTTTGCAAAAGAGAGATATTGGCAAGGAAAAGCTGTCTTGTACCATTGCATTTTTCTCCCAAACGAAGGACACTAGAAAGAAAATTTTAAAGCCTCCTGTTAGGCCATCATCTACACGACATAGCCCTGAATTTTCCAATGCGTAGCTCTTTGCAAAAGAGAGATATTGGCAAGGAAAAGCTGTCTTGTACCTTTGCATTTTTCTCCCAAACGAAGGACGCTAGAAAGAAAATTTTAAAGCCTCCTGTTAGGCCATCATCTACACGACATAGCCCTGATTTTTCCAATGCGCAGCTCTTTGCAAAAGAGAGATATTGGCAAGGAAAAGCTGTCTTGTACCTTTGCATTTTTCTCCCAAACGAAGGTCACTAGAAAGAAAATTTTAAAGCCTCCTGTTAGGCCATCATCTACACGACATAGCCCTGAATTTTCCAATGCGTAGCTCTTTGCAAAAGAGAGATATTGGCAAGGAAAAGCTGTCTTGTACCTTTGCATTTTTCTCCCAAACGAAGGACACTAGAAAGAAAATTTTAAAGCCTCCTGTTAGGCCATCATCTACACGACATAGCCCTGAATTTTCCAATGCGCAGCTCTTTGCAAAAGAGAGATATTGGCAAGGAAAAGCTGTCTTGTACCATTGCATTTTTCTCCCAAACGAAGGACACTAGAAAGAACATTTTAAAGCCTGCTGTTAGGCCATCATCTACACGACATAGCCCTGAATTTTCCAATGCGCAGCTCTTTGCAAAAGAGAGATATTGGCAAGGAAAAGCTGTCTTGTACCTTTGCATTTTTCTCCCAAACGAAGGTCACTAGAAAGAAAATTTTAAAGCCTCCTGTTAGGCCATCATCTACACGACATAGCCCTGAATTTTCCAATGCGTAGCTCTTTGCAAAAGAGAGATATTTGCAAGGAAAAGCTGTCTTGTACCTTTGCATTTTTCTCCCAAACGAAGGACACTAGAAAGAAAATTTTAAAGCCTCCTGTTAGGCCATCATCTACACGACATAGCCCTGAATTTTCCAATGCGCAGCTCTTTGCAAAAGAGAGATATTGGCAAGGAAAAGCTGTCTTGTACCATTGCATTTTTCTCCCAAACGAAGGACACTAGAAAGAAAATTTTAAAGCCTCCTGTTAGGCCATCATCTACACGACATAGCCCTGAATTTTCCAATGCGCAGCTCTTTGCAAAAGAGAGATATTGGCAAGGAAAAGCTGTCTTGTACCTTTGCATTTTTCTCCCAAACGAAGGTCACTAGAAAGAAAATTTTAAAGCCTCCTGTTAGGCCATCATCTACACGACATAGCCCTGAATTTTCCAATGCGTAGCTCTTTGCAAAAGAGAGATATTGGCAAGGAAAAGCTGTCTTGTACCTTTGCATTTTTCTCCCAAACGAAGGACACTAGAAAGAAAATTTTAAAGCCTCCTGTTAGGCCATCATCTACACGACATAGCCCTGAATTTTCCAATGCGCAGCTCTTTGCAAAAGAGAGATATTGGCAAGGAAAAGCTGTCTTGCACCATTGCATTTTTCTCCCAAACGAAGGACACTAGAAAGAACATTTTAAAGCCTGCTGTTAGGCCATCATCTACACGACATAGCCCTGAATTTTCCAATGCGCAGCTCTTTGCAAAAGAGAGATATTGGCAAGGAAAAGCTGTCTTGTACCTTTGCATTTTTCTCCCAAACGAAGGTCACTAGAAAGAAAATTTTAAAGCCTCCTGTTAGGCCATCATCTACACGACATAGCCCTGAATTTTCCAATGCGTAGCTCTTTGCAAAAGAGAGATATTTGCAAGGAAAAGCTGTCTTGTACCTTTGCATTTTTCTCCCAAACGAAGGACACTAGAAAGAAAATTTTAAAGCCTCCTGTTAGGCCATCATCTACACGACATAGCCCTGAATTTTCCAATGCGCAGCTCTTTGCAAAAGAGAGATATTGGCAAGGAAAAGCTGTCTTGTACCTTTGCATTTTTCTCCCAAACGAAGGACACTAGAAAGAAAATTTTAAAGCCTCCTGTTAGGCCATCATCTACACGACATAGCCCTGAATTTTCCAATGCGCAGCTCTTTGCAAAAGAGAGATATTGGCAAGGAAAAGCTGTCTTGTACCATTGCATTTTTCTCCCAAACGAAGGACACTAGAAAGAAAATTTTAAAGCCTCCTGTTAGGCCATCATCTACACGACATAGCCCTGAATTTTCCAATGCGCAGCTCTTTGCAAAAGAGAGATATTGGCAAGGAAAAGCTGTCTTGTACCATTGCATTTTTCTCCCAAACGAAGGACACTAGAAAGAAAATGTTAAAGCCTCCTGTTAGGCCATCATCTACACGACATAGCCCTGAATTTTCCAATGCGCAGCTCTTTGCAAAAGAGAGATATTGGCAAGGAAAAGCTGTCTTGTACCTTTGCATTTTTCTCCCAAACGAAGGTCACTAGAAAGAAAATTTTAAAGCCCCCTGTTAGGCCATCATCTACACGACATAGCCCTGAATTTTCCAATGCGCAGCTCTTTGCAAAAGAGAGATATTGGCAAGGAAAAGCTGTCTTGTACCATTGCATTTTTCTCCCAAACGAAGGACACTAGAAAGAAAATGTTAAAGCCTCCTGTTAGGCCATCATCTACACGACATAGCCCTGAATTTTCCAATGCGCAGCTCTTTGCAAAAGAGAGATATTGGCAAGGAAAAGCTGTCTTGTACCTTTGCATTTTTCTCCCAAACGAAGGTCACTAGAAAGAAAATTTTAAAGCCTCCTGTTAGGCCATCATCTACACGACATAGCCCTGAATTTTCCAATGCGCAGCTCTTTGCAAAAGAGAGATATTGGCAAGGAAAAGCTGTCTTGTACCATTGCATTTTTCTCCCAAACGAAGGACACTAGAAAGAAAATTTTAAAGCCTCCTGTTAGGCCATCATCTACACGACATAGCCCTGAATTTTCCAATGCGCAGCTCTTTGCAAAAGAGAGATATTGGCAAGGAAAAGCTGTCTTGTACCTTTGCATTTTTCTCCCAAACGAAGGTCACTAGAAAGAAAATTTTAAAGCCTCCTGTTAGGCCATCATCTACACGACATAGCCCTGAATTTTCCAATGCGTAGCTCTTTGCAAAAGAGAGATATTGGCAAGGAAAAGCTGTCTTGTACCTTTGCATTTTTCTCCCAAACGAAGGACACTAGAAAGAAAATTTTAAAGCCTCCTGTTAGGCCATCATCTACACGACATAGCCCTGAATTTTCCAATGCGCAGCTCTTTGCAAAAGAGAGATATTGGCAAGGAAAAGCTGTCTTGTACCATTGCATTTTTCTCCCAAACGAAGGACACTAGAAAGAACATTTTAAAGCCTGCTGTTAGGCCATCATCTACACGACATAGCCCTGAATTTTCCAATGCGCAGCTCTTTGCAAAAGAGAGATATTGGCAAGGAAAAGCTGTCTTGTACCTTTGCATTTTTCTCCCAAACGAAGGTCACTAGAAAGAAAATTTTAAAGCCTCCTGTTAGGCCATCATCTACACGACATAGCCCTGAATTTTCCAATGCGTAGCTCTTTGCAAAAGAGAGATATTTGCAAGGAAAAGCTGTCTTGTACCTTTGCATTTTTCTCCCAAACGAAGGACACTAGAAAGAAAATTTTAAAGCCTCCTGTTAGGCCATCATCTACACGACATAGCCCTGAATTTTCCAATGCGCAGCTCTTTGCAAAAGAGAGATATTGGCAAGGAAAAGCTGTCTTGTACCTTTGCATTTTTCTCCCAAACGAAGGACACTAGAAAGAAAATTTTAAAGCCTCCTGTTAGGCCATCATCTACACGACATAGCCCTGAATTTTCCAATGCGCAGCTCTTTGCAAAAGAGAGATATTGGCAAGGAAAAGCTGTCTTGTACCATTGCATTTTTCTCCCAAACGAAGGTCACTAGAAAGAAAATTTTAAAGCCTCCTGTTAGGCCATCATCTACACGACATAGCCCTGAATTTTCCAATGCGTAGCTCTTTGCAAAAGAGAGATATTGGCAAGGAAAAGCTGTCTTGTACCTTTGCATTTTTCTCCCAAACGAAGGACACTAGAAAGAAAATTTTAAAGCCTCCTGTTAGGCCATCATCTACACGACATAGCCCTGAATTTTCCAATGCGCAGCTCTTTGCAAAAGAGAGATATTGGCAAGGAAAAGCTGTCTTGTACCTTTGCATTTTTCTCCCAAACGAAGGAAACTAGAAAGAAAATTTTAAAGCCTCCTGTTAGGCCGTCATCTACACGACATAGCCCTGAATTTTCCAATGCGCAGCTCTTTGCAAAAGAGAGATATTGGCAAGGAAAAGCTGTCTTGTACCATTGCATTTTTCTCCCAAACGAAGGACACTAGAAAGAAAATTTTAAAGCCTCCTGTTAGGCCATCATCTACACGACATAGCCCTGAATTTTCCAATGCGTAGCTCTTTGCAAAAGAGAGATATTGGCAAGGAAAAGCTGTCTTGTACCTTTGCATTTTTCTCCCAAACGAAGGACGCTAGAAAGAAAATTTTAAAGCCTCCTGTTAGGCCATCATCTACACGACATAGCCCTGATTTTTCCAATGCGCAGCTCTTTGCAAAAGAGAGATATTGGCAAGGAAAAGCTGTCTTGTACCTTTGCATTTTTCTCCCAAACGAAGGTCACTAGAAAGAAAATTTTAAAGCCTCCTGTTAGGCCATCATCTACACGACATAGCCCTGAATTTTCCAATGCGTAGCTCTTTGCAAAAGAGAGATATTGGCAAGGAAAAGCTGTCTTGTACCTTTGCATTTTTCTCCCAAACGAAGGACACTAGAAAGAAAATTTTAAAGCCTCCTGTTAGGCCATCATCTACACGACATAGCCCTGAATTTTCCAATGCGCAGCTCTTTGCAAAAGAGAGATATTGGCAAGGAAAAGCTGTCTTGTACCATTGCATTTTTCTCCCAAACGAAGGACACTAGAAAGAACATTTTAAAGCCTGCTGTTAGGCCATCATCTACACGACATAGCCCTGAATTTTCCAATGCGCAGCTCTTTGCAAAAGAGAGATATTGGCAAGGAAAAGCTGTCTTGTACCTTTGCATTTTTCTCCCAAACGAAGGTCACTAGAAAGAAAATTTTAAAGCCTCCTGTTAGGCCATCATCTACACGACATAGCCCTGAATTTTCCAATGCGTAGCTCTTTGCAAAAGAGAGATATTTGCAAGGAAAAGCTGTCTTGTACCTTTGCATTTTTCTCCCAAACGAAGGACACTAGAAAGAAAATTTTAAAGCCTCCTGTTAGGCCATCATCTACACGACATAGCCCTGAATTTTCCAATGCGCAGCTCTTTGCAAAAGAGAGATATTGGCAAGGAAAAGCTGTCTTGTACCTTTGCATTTTTCTCCCAAACGAAGGACACTAGAAAGAAAATTTTAAAGCCTCCTGTTAGGCCATCATCTACACGACATAGCCCTGAATTTTCCAATGCGCAGCTCTTTGCAAAAGAGAGATATTGGCAAGGAAAAGCTGTCTTGTACCATTGCATTTTTCTCCCAAACGAAGGACACTAGAAAGAAAATTTTAAAGCCTCCTGTTAGGCCATCATCTACACGACATAGCCCTGAATTTTCCAATGCGCAGCTCTTTGCAAAAGAGAGATATTGGCAAGGAAAAGCTGTCTTGTACCATTGCATTTTTCTCCCAAACGAAGGACACTAGAAAGAAAATGTTAAAGCCTCCTGTTAGGCCATCATCTACACGACATAGCCCTGAATTTTCCAATGCGCAGCTCTTTGCAAAAGAGAGATATTGGCAAGGAAAAGCTGTCTTGTACCTTTGCATTTTTCTCCCAAACGAAGGTCACTAGAAAGAAAATTTTAAAGCCCCCTGTTAGGCCATCATCTACACGACATAGCCCTGAATTTTCCAATGCGCAGCTCTTTGCAAAAGAGAGATATTGGCAAGGAAAAGCTGTCTTGTACCATTGCATTTTTCTCCCAAACGAAGGACACTAGAAAGAAAATGTTAAAGCCTCCTGTTAGGCCATCATCTACACGACATAGCCCTGAATTTTCCAATGCGCAGCTCTTTGCAAAAGAGAGATATTGGCAAGGAAAAGCTGTCTTGTACCTTTGCATTTTTCTCCCAAACGAAGGTCACTAGAAAGAAAATTTTAAAGCCTCCTGTTAGGCCATCATCTACACGACATAGCCCTGAATTTTCCAATGCGCAGCTCTTTGCAAAAGAGAGATATTGGCAAGGAAAAGCTGTCTTGTACCATTGCATTTTTCTCCCAAACGAAGGACACTAGAAAGAAAATTTTAAAGCCTCCTGTTAGGCCATCATCTACACGACATAGCCCTGAATTTTCCAATGCGCAGCTCTTTGCAAAAGAGAGATATTGGCAAGGAAAAGCTGTCTTGTACCTTTGCATTTTTCTCCCAAACGAAGGTCACTAGAAAGAAAATTTTAAAGCCTCCTGTTAGGCCATCATCTACACGACATAGCCCTGAATTTTCCAATGCGTAGCTCTTTGCAAAAGAGAGATATTGGCAAGGAAAAGCTGTCTTGTACCTTTGCATTTTTCTCCCAAACGAAGGACACTAGAAAGAAAATTTTAAAGCCTCCTGTTAGGCCATCATCTACACGACATAGCCCTGAATTTTCCAATGCGCAGCTCTTTGCAAAAGAGAGATATTGGCAAGGAAAAGCTGTCTTGTACCATTGCATTTTTCTCCCAAACGAAGGACACTAGAAAGAACATTTTAAAGCCTGCTGTTAGGCCATCATCTACACGACATAGCCCTGAATTTTCCAATGCGCAGCTCTTTGCAAAAGAGAGATATTGGCAAGGAAAAGCTGTCTTGTACCTTTGCATTTTTCTCCCAAACGAAGGTCACTAGAAAGAAAATTTTAAAGCCTCCTGTTAGGCCATCATCTACACGACATAGCCCTGAATTTTCCAATGCGTAGCTCTTTGCAAAAGAGAGATATTTGCAAGGAAAAGCTGTCTTGTACCTTTGCATTTTTCTCCCAAACGAAGGACACTAGAAAGAAAATTTTAAAGCCTCCTGTTAGGCCATCATCTACACGACATAGCCCTGAATTTTCCAATGCGCAGCTCTTTGCAAAAGAGAGATATTGGCAAGGAAAAGCTGTCTTGTACCATTGCATTTTTCTCCCAAACGAAGGACACTAGAAAGAAAATGTTAAAGCCTCCTGTTAGGCCATCATCTACACGACATAGCCCTGAATTTTCCAATGCGCAGCTCTTTGCAAAAGATAGATATTGGCAAGGAAAAGCTGTCTTGTACCTTTGCATTTTTCTCCAAAACGAAGGACACTAGAAAGAAAATTTTAAAGCCTCCTGTTAGGCCATCATCTACACGACATAGCCCTGAATTTTCCAATGCGTAGCTCTTTGCAAAAGAGAGATATTTGCAAGGAAAAGCTGTCTTGTACCTTTGCATTTTTCTCCCAAACGAAGGACACTAGAAAGAAAATTTTAAAGCCTCCTGTTAGGCGATCATCTACACGACATAGCCCTGAATTTTCCAATGCGCAGCTCTTTGCAAAAGAGAGATATTGGCAAGGAAAAGCTGTCTTGTACCTTTGCATTTTTCTCCCAAACGAAGGAAACTAGAAAGAAAATTTTAAAGCCTCCTGTTAGGCCGTCATCTACACGACATAGCCCTGAATTTTCCAATGCGTAGCTCTTTGCAAAAGAGAGATATTGGCAAGGAAAAGCTGTCTTGTACCTTTGCATTTTTCTCCCAAACGAAGGACACTAGAAAGAAAATTTTAAAGCCTCCTGTTAGGCCATCATCTACACGACATAGCCCTGAATTTTCCAATGCGTAGCTCTTTGCAAAAGAGAGATATTGGCAAGGAAAAGCTGTCTTGTACCTTTGCATTTTTCTCCCTAACGAAGGACGCTAGAAAGAAAATTTTAAAGCCTCCTGTTAGGCCATCATCTACACGACATAGCCCTGATTTTTCCAATGCGCAGCTCTTTGCAAAAGAGAGATATTGGCAAGGAAAAGCTGTCTTGTACCTTTGCATTTTTCTCCCAAACGAAGGTCACTAGAAAGAAAATTTTAAAGCCTCCTGTTAGGCCATCATCTACACGACATAGCCCTGAATTTTCCAATGCGTAGCTCTTTGCAAAAGAGAGATATTGGCAAGGAAAAGCTGTCTTGTACCTTTGCATTTTTCTCCCAAACGAAGGACACTAGAAAGAAAATTTTAAAGCCTCCTGTTAGGCCATCATCTACACGACATAGCCCTGAATTTTCCAATGCGCAGCTCTTTGCAAAAGAGAGATATTGGCAAGGAAAAGCTGTATTGTACCATTGCATTTTTCTCCCAAACGAAGGACACTAGAAAGAACATTTTAAAGCCTGCTGTTAGGCCATCATCTACACGACATAGCCCTGAATTTTCCAATGCGCAGCTCTTTGCAAAAGAGAGATATTGGCAAGGAAAAGCTGTCTTGTACCTTTGCATTTTTCTCCCAAACGAAGGTCACTAGAAAGAAAATTTTAAAGCCTCCTGTTAGGCCATCATCTACACGACATAGCCCTGAATTTTCCAATGCGTAGCTCTTTGCAAAAGAGAGATATTTGCAAGGAAAAGCTGTCTTGTACCTTTGCATTTTTCTCCCAAACGAAGGACACTAGAAAGAAAATTTTAAAGCCTCCTGTTAGGCCATCATCTACACGACATAGCCCTGAATTTTCCAATGCGCAGCTCTTTGCAAAAGAGAGATATTGGCAAGGAAAAGCTGTCTTGTACCTTTGCATTTTTCTCCCAAACGAAGGACACTAGAAAGAAAATTTTAAAGCCTCCTGTTAGGCCATCATCTACACGACATAGCCCTGAATTTTCCAATGCGCAGCTCTTTGCAAAAGAGAGATATTGGCAAGGAAAAGCTGTCTTGTACCATTGCATTTTTCTCCCAAACGAAGGACACTAGAAAGAAAATTTTAAAGCCTCCTGTTAGGCCATCATCTACACGACATAGCCCTGAATTTTCCAATGCGCAGCTCTTTGCAAAAGAGAGATATTGGCAAGGAAAAGCTGTCTTGTACCATTGCATTTTTCTCCCAAACGAAGGACACTAGAAAGAAAATGTTAAAGCCTCCTGTTAGGCCATCATCTACACGACATAGCCCTGAATTTTCCAATGCGCAGCTCTTTGCAAAAGAGAGATATTGGCAAGGAAAAGCTGTCTTGTACCTTTGCATTTTTCTCCCAAACGAAGGTCACTAGAAAGAAAATTTTAAAGCCCCCTGTTAGGCCATCATCTACACGACATAGCCCTGAATTTTCCAATGCGCAGCTCTTTGCAAAAGAGAGATATTGGCAAGGAAAAGCTGTCTTGTACCATTGCATTTTTCTCCCAAACGAAGGACACTAGAAAGAAAATGTTAAAGCCTCCTGTTAGGCCATCATCTACACGACATAGCCCTGAATTTTCCAATGCGCAGCTCTTTGCAAAAGAGAGATATTGGCAAGGAAAAGCTGTCTTGTACCTTTGCATTTTTCTCCCAAACGAAGGTCACTAGAAAGAAAATTTTAAAGCCTCCTGTTAGGCCATCATCTACACGACATAGCCCTGAATTTTCCAATGCGCAGCTCTTTGCAAAAGAGAGATATTGGCAAGGAAAAGCTGTCTTGTACCATTGCATTTTTCTCCCAAACGAAGGACACTAGAAAGAAAATTTTAAAGCCTCCTGTTAGGCCATCATCTACACGACATAGCCCTGAATTTTCCAATGCGCAGCTCTTTGCAAAAGAGAGATATTGGCAAGGAAAAGCTGTCTTGTACCTTTGCATTTTTCTCCCAAACGAAGGTCACTAGAAAGAAAATTTTATAGCCTCCTGTTAGGCCATCATCTACACGACATAGCCCTGAATTTTCCAATGCGTAGCTCTTTGCAAAAGAGAGATATTGGCAAGGAAAAGCTGTCTTGTACCTTTGCATTTTTCTCCCAAACGAAGGACACTAGAAAGAAAATTTTAAAGCCTCCTGTTAGGCCATCATCTACACGACATAGCCCTGAATTTTCCAATGCGCAGCTCTTTGCAAAAGAGAGATATTGGCAAGGAAAAGCTGTCTTGTACCATTGCATTTTTCTCCCAAACGAAGGACACTAGAAAGAACATTTTAAAGCCTGCTGTTAGGCCATCATCTACACGACATAGCCCTGAATTTTCCAATGCGCAGCTCTTTGCAAAAGAGAGATATTGGCAAGGAAAAGCTGTCTTGTACCTTTGCATTTTTCTCCCAAACGAAGGTCACTAGAAAGAAAATTTTAAAGCCTCCTGTTAGGCCATCATCTACACGACATAGCCCTGAATTTTCCAATGCGTAGCTCTTTGCAAAAGAGAGATATTTGCAAGGAAAAGCTGTCTTGTACCTTTGCATTTTTCTCCCAAACGAAGGACACTAGAAAGAAAATTTTAAAGCCTCCTGTTAGGCCATCATCTACACGACATAGCCCTGAATTTTCCAATGCGCAGCTCTTTGCAAAAGAGAGATATTGGCAAGGAAAAGCTGTCTTGTACCATTGCATTTTTCTCCCAAACGAAGGACACTAGAAAGAAAATTTTAAAGCCTCCTGTTAGGCCATCATCTACACGACATAGCCCTGAATTTTCCAATGCGCAGCTCTTTGCAAAAGAGAGATATTGGCAAGGAAAAGCTGTCTTGTACCTTTGCATTTTTCTCCCAAACGAAGGTCACTAGAAAGAAAATTTTAAAGCCTCCTGTTAGGCCATCATCTACACGACATAGCCCTGAATTTTCCAATGCGTAGCTCTTTGCAAAAGAGAGATATTGGCAAGGAAAAGCTGTCTTGTACCTTTGCATTTTTCTCCCAAACGAAGGACACTAGAAAGAAAATTTTAAAGCCTCCTGTTAGGCCATCATCTACACGACATAGCCCTGAATTTTCCAATGCGCAGCTCTTTGCAAAAGAGAGATATTGGCAAGGAAAAGCTGTCTTGCACCATTGCATTTTTCTCCCAAACGAAGGACACTAGAAAGAACATTTTAAAGCCTGCTGTTAGGCCATCATCTACACGACATAGCCCTGAATTTTCCAATGCGCAGCTCTTTGCAAAAGAGAGATATTGGCAAGGAAAAGCTGTCTTGTACCTTTGCATTTTTCTCCCAAACGAAGGTCACTAGAAAGAAAATTTTAAAGCCTCCTGTTAGGCCATCATCTACACGACATAGCCCTGAATTTTCCAATGCGTAGCTCTTTGCAAAAGAGAGATATTTGCAAGGAAAAGCTGTCTTGTACCTTTGCATTTTTCTCCCAAACGAAGGACACTAGAAAGAAAATTTTAAAGCCTCCTGTTAGGCCATCATCTACACGACATAGCCCTGAATTTTCCAATGCGCAGCTCTTTGCAAAAGAGAGATATTGGCAAGGAAAAGCTGTCTTGTACCTTTGCATTTTTCTCCCAAACGAAGGACACTAGAAAGAAAATTTTAAAGCCTCCTGTTAGGCCATCATCTACACGACATAGCCCTGAATTTTCCAATGCGCAGCTCTTTGCAAAAGAGAGATATTGGCAAGGAAAAGCTGTCTTGTACCATTGCATTTTTCTCCCAAACGAAGGACACTAGAAAGAAAAATTTAAAGCCTCCTGTTAGGCCATCATCTACACGACATAGCCCTGAATTTTCCAATGCGCAGCTCTTTGCAAAAGAGAGATATTGGCAAGGAAAAGCTGTCTTGTACCATTGCATTTTTCTCCCAAACGAAGGACACTAGAAAGAAAATGTTAAAGCCTCCTGTTAGGCCATCATCTACACGACATAGCCCTGAATTTTCCAATGCGCAGCTCTTTGCAAAAGAGAGATATTGGCAAGGAAAAGCTGTCTTGTACCTTTGCATTTTTCTCCCAAACGAAGGTCACTAGAAAGAAAATTTTAAAGCCCCCTGTTAGGCCATCATATACACGACATAGCCCTGAATTTTCCAATGCGCAGCTCTTTGCAAAAGAGAGATATTGGCAAGGAAAAGCTGTCTTGTACCATTGCATTTTTCTCCCAAACGAAGGACACTAGAAAGAAAATGTTAAAGCCTCCTGTTAGGCCATCATCTACACGACATAGCCCTGAATTTTCCAATGCGCAGCTCTTTGCAAAAGAGAGATATTGGCAAGGAAAAGCTGTCTTGTACCTTTGCATTTTTCTCCCAAACGAAGGTCACTAGAAAGAAAATTTTAAAGCCTCCTGTTAGGCCATCATCTACACGACATAGCCCTGAATTTTCCAATGCGCAGCTCTTTGCAAAAGAGAGATATTGGCAAGGAAAAGCTGTCTTGTACCATTGCATTTTTCTCCCAAACGAAGGACACTAGAAAGAAAATTTTAAAGCCTCCTGTTAGGCCATCATCTACACGACATAGCCCTGAATTTTCCAATGCGCAGCTCTTTGCAAAAGAGAGATATTGGCAAGGAAAAGCTGTCTTGTACCTTTGCATTTTTCTCCCAAACGAAGGTCACTAGAAAGAAAATTTTAAAGCCTCCTGTTAGGCCATCATCTACACGACATAGCCCTGAATTTTCCAATGCGTAGCTCTTTGCAAAAGAGAGATATTGGCAAGGAAAAGCTGTCTTGTACCTTTGCATTTTTCTCCCAAACGAAGGACACTAGAAAGAAAATTTTAAAGCCTCCTGTTAGGCCATCATCTACACGACATAGCCCTGAATTTTCCAATGCGCAGCTCTTTGCAAAAGAGAGATATTGGCAAGGAAAAGCTGTCTTGTACCATTGCATTTTTCTCCCAAACGAAGGACACTAGAAAGAACATTTTAAAGCCTGCTGTTAGGCCATCATCTACACGACATAGCCCTGAATTTTCCAATGCGCAGCTCTTTGCAAAAGAGAGATATTGGCAAGGAAAAGCTGTCTTGTACCTTTGCATTTTTCTCCCAAACGAAGGTCACTAGAAAGAAAATTTTAAAGCCTCCTGTTAGGCCATCATCTACACGACATAGCCCTGAATTTTCCAATGCGTAGCTCTTTGCAAAAGAGAGATATTTGCAAGGAAAAGCTGTCTTGTACCTTTGCATTTTTCTCCCAAACGAAGGACACTAGAAAGAAAATTTTAAAGCCTCCTGTTAGGCCATCATCTACACGACATAGCCCTGAATTTTCCAATGCGCAGCTCTTTGCAAAAGAGAGATATTGGCAAGGAAAAGCTGTCTTGTACCTTTGCATTTTTCTCCCAAACGAAGGACACTAGAAAGAAAATTTTAAAGCCTCCTGTTAGGCCATCATCTACACGACATAGCCCTGAATTTTCCAATGCGCAGCTCTTTGCAAAAGAGAGATATTGGCAAGGAAAAGCTGTCTTGTACCATTGCATTTTTCTCCCAAACGAAGGTCACTAGAAAGAAAATTTTAAAGCCTCCTGTTAGGCCATCATCTACACGACATAGCCCTGAATTTTCCAATGCGTAGCTCTTTGCAAAAGAGAGATATTGGCAAGGAAAAGCTGTCTTGTACCTTTGCATTTTTCTCCCAAACGAAGGACACTAGAAAGAAAATTTTAAAGCCTCCTGTTAGGCCATCATCTACACGACATAGCCCTGAATTTTCCAATGCGCAGCTCTTTGCAAAAGAGAGATATTGGCAAGGAAAAGCTGTCTTGTACCTTTGCATTTTTCTCCCAAACGAAGGAAACTAGAAAGAAAATTTTAAAGCCTCCTGTTAGGCCGTCATCTACACGACATAGCCCTGAATTTTCCAATGCGCAGCTCTTTGCAAAAGAGAGATATTGGCAAGGAAAAGCTGTCTTGTACCATTGCATTTTTCTCCCAAACGAAGGACACTAGAAAGAAAATTTTAAAGCCTCCTGTTAGGCCATCATCTACACGACATAGCCCTGAATTTTCCAATGCGTAGCTCTTTGCAAAAGAGAGATATTGGCAAGGAAAAGCTGTCTTGTACCTTTGCATTTTTCTCCCAAACGAAGGACGCTAGAAAGAAAATTTTAAAGCCTCCTGTTAGGCCATCATCTACACGACATAGCCCTGATTTTTCCAATGCGCAGCTCTTTGCAAAAGAGAGATATTGGCAAGGAAAAGCTGTCTTGTACCTTTGCATTTTTCTCCCAAACGAAGGTCACTAGAAAGAAAATTTTAAAGCCTCCTGTTAGGCCATCATCTACACGACATAGCCCTGAATTTTCCAATGCGTAGCTCTTTGCAAAAGAGAGATATTGGCAAGGAAAAGCTGTCTTGTACCTTTGCATTTTTCTCCCAAACGAAGGACACTAGAAAGAAAATTTTAAAGCCTCCTGTTAGGCCATCATCTACACGACATAGCCCTGAATTTTCCAATGCGCAGCTCTTTGCAAAAGAGAGATATTGGCAAGGAAAAGCTGTCTTGTACCATTGCATTTTTCTCCCAAACGAAGGACACTAGAAAGAACATTTTAAAGCCTGCTGTTAGGCCATCATCTACACGACATAGCCCTGAATTTTCCAATGCGCAGCTCTTTGCAAAAGAGAGATATTGGCAAGGAAAAGCTGTCTTGTACCTTTGCATTTTTCTCCCAAACGAAGGTCACTAGAAAGAAAATTTTAAAGCCTCCTGTTAGGCCATCATCTACACGACATAGCCCTGAATTTTCCAATGCGTAGCTCTTTGCAAAAGAGAGATATTTGCAAGGAAAAGCTGTCTTGTACCTTTGCATTTTTCTCCCAAACGAAGGACACTAGAAAGAAAATTTTAAAGCCTCCTGTTAGGCCATCATCTACACGACATAGCCCTGAATTTTCCAATGCGCAGCTCTTTGCAAAAGAGAGATATTGGCAAGGAAAAGCTGTCTTGTACCTTTGCATTTTTCTCCCAAACGAAGGACACTAGAAAGAAAATTTTAAAGCCTCCTGTTAGGCCATCATCTACACGACATAGCCCTGAATTTTCCAATGCGCAGCTCTTTGCAAAAGAGAGATATTGGCAAGGAAAAGCTGTCTTGTACCATTGCATTTTTCTCCCAAACGAAGGACACTAGAAAGAAAATTTTAAAGCCTCCTGTTAGGCCATCATCTACACGACATAGCCCTGAATTTTCCAATGCGCAGCTCTTTGCAAAAGAGAGATATTGGCAAGGAAAAGCTGTCTTGTACCATTGCATTTTTCTCCCAAACGAAGGACACTAGAAAGAAAATGTTAAAGCCTCCTGTTAGGCCATCATCTACACGACATAGCCCTGAATTTTCCAATGCGCAGCTCTTTGCAAAAGAGAGATATTGGCAAGGAAAAGCTGTCTTGTACCTTTGCATTTTTCTCCCAAACGAAGGTCACTAGAAAGAAAATTTTAAAGCCCCCTGTTAGGCCATCATCTACACGACATAGCCCTGAATTTTCCAATGCGCAGCTCTTTGCAAAAGAGAGATATTGGCAAGGAAAAGCTGTCTTGTACCATTGCATTTTTCTCCCAAACGAAGGACACTAGAAAGAAAATGTTAAAGCCTCCTGTTAGGCCATCATCTACACGACATAGCCCTGAATTTTCCAATGCGCAGCTCTTTGCAAAAGAGAGATATTGGCAAGGAAAAGCTGTCTTGTACCTTTGCATTTTTCTCCCAAACGAAGGTCACTAGAAAGAAAATTTTAAAGCCTCCTGTTAGGCCATCATCTACACGACATAGCCCTGAATTTTCCAATGCGCAGCTCTTTGCAAAAGAGAGATATTGGCAAGGAAAAGCTGTCTTGTACCATTGCATTTTTCTCCCAAACGAAGGACACTAGAAAGAAAATTTTAAAGCCTCCTGTTAGGCCATCATCTACACGACATAGCCCTGAATTTTCCAATGCGCAGCTCTTTGCAAAAGAGAGATATTGGCAAGGAAAAGCTGTCTTGTACCTTTGCATTTTTCTCCCAAACGAAGGTCACTAGAAAGAAAATTTTAAAGCCTCCTGTTAGGCCATCATCTACACGACATAGCCCTGAATTTTCCAATGCGTAGCTCTTTGCAAAAGAGAGATATTGGCAAGGAAAAGCTGTCTTGTACCTTTGCATTTTTCTCCCAAACGAAGGACACTAGAAAGAAAATTTTAAAGCCTCCTGTTAGGCCATCATCTACACGACATAGCCCTGAATTTTCCAATGCGCAGCTCTTTGCAAAAGAGAGATATTGGCAAGGAAAAGCTGTCTTGTACCATTGCATTTTTCTCCCAAACGAAGGACACTAGAAAGAACATTTTAAAGCCTGCTGTTAGGCCATCATCTACACGACATAGCCCTGAATTTTCCAATGCGCAGCTCTTTGCAAAAGAGAGATATTGGCAAGGAAAAGCTGTCTTGTACCTTTGCATTTTTCTCCCAAACGAAGGTCACTAGAAAGAAAATTTTAAAGCCTCCTGTTAGGCCATCATCTACACGACATAGCCCTGAATTTTCCAATGCGTAGCTCTTTGCAAAAGAGAGATATTTGCAAGGAAAAGCTGTCTTGTACCTTTGCATTTTTCTCCCAAACGAAGGACACTAGAAAGAAAATTTTAAAGCCTCCTGTTAGGCCATCATCTACACGACATAGCCCTGAATTTTCCAATGCGCAGCTCTTTGCAAAAGAGAGATATTGGCAAGGAAAAGCTGTCTTGTACCATTGCATTTTTCTCCCAAACGAAGGACACTAGAAAGAAAATGTTAAAGCCTCCTGTTAGGCCATCATCTACACGACATAGCCCTGAATTTTCCAATGCGCAGCTCTTTGCAAAAGATAGATATTGGCAAGGAAAAGCTGTCTTGTACCTTTGCATTTTTCTCCAAAACGAAGGACACTAGAAAGAAAATTTTAAAGCCTCCTGTTAGGCCATCATCTACACGACATAGCCCTGAATTTTCCAATGCGTAGCTCTTTGCAAAAGAGAGATATTTGCAAGGAAAAGCTGTCTTGTACCTTTGCATTTTTCTCCCAAACGAAGGACACTAGAAAGAAAATTTTAAAGCCTCCTGTTAGGCGATCATCTACACGACATAGCCCTGAATTTTCCAATGCGCAGCTCTTTGCAAAAGAGAGATATTGGCAAGGAAAAGCTGTCTTGTACCTTTGCATTTTTCTCCCAAACGAAGGAAACTAGAAAGAAAATTTTAAAGCCTCCTGTTAGGCCGTCATCTACACGACATAGCCCTGAATTTTCCAATGCGTAGCTCTTTGCAAAAGAGAGATATTGGCAAGGAAAAGCTGTCTTGTACCTTTGCATTTTTCTCCCAAACGAAGGACACTAGAAAGAAAATTTTAAAGCCTCCTGTTAGGCCATCATCTACACGACATAGCCCTGAATTTTCCAATGCGTAGCTCTTTGCAAAAGAGAGATATTGGCAAGGAAAAGCTATCTTGTACCTTTGCATTTTTCTCCCTAACGAAGGACGCTAGAAAGAAAATTTTAAAGCCTCCTGTTAGGCCATCATCTACACGACATAGCCCTGATTTTTCCAATGCGCAGCTCTTTGCAAAAGAGAGATATTGGCAAGGAAAAGCTGTCTTGTACCTTTGCATTTTTCTCCCAAACGAAGGTCACTAGAAAGAAAATTTTAAAGCCTCCTGTTAGGCCATCATCTACACGACATAGCCCTGAATTTTCCAATGCGTAGCTCTTTGCAAAAGAGAGATATTGGCAAGGAAAAGCTGTCTTGTACCTTTGCATTTTTCTCCCAAACGAAGGACACTAGAAAGAAAATTTTAAAGCCTCCTGTTAGGCCATCATCTACACGACATAGCCCTGAATTTTCCAATGCGCAGCTCTTTGCAAAAGAGAGATATTGGCAAGGAAAAGCTGTATTGTACCATTGCATTTTTCTCCCAAACGAAGGACACTAGAAAGAACATTTTAAAGCCTGCTGTTAGGCCATCATCTACACGACATAGCCCTGAATTTTCCAATGCGCAGCTCTTTGCAAAAGAGAGATATTGGCAAGGAAAAGCTGTCTTGTACCTTTGCATTTTTCTCCCAAACGAAGGTCACTAGAAAGAAAATTTTAAAGCCTCCTGTTAGGCCATCATCTACACGACATAGCCCTGAATTTTCCAATGCGTAGCTCTTTGCAAAAGAGAGATATTTGCAAGGAAAAGCTGTCTTGTACCTTTGCATTTTTCTCCCAAACGAAGGACACTAGAAAGAAAATTTTAAAGCCTCCTGTTAGGCCATCATCTACACGACATAGCCCTGAATTTTCCAATGCGCAGCTCTTTGCAAAAGAGAGATATTGGCAAGGAAAAGCTGTCTTGTACCTTTGCATTTTTCTCCCAAACGAAGGACACTAGAAAGAAAATTTTAAAGCCTCCTGTTAGGCCATCATCTACACGACATAGCCCTGAATTTTCCAATGCGCAGCTCTTTGCAAAAGAGAGATATTGGCAAGGAAAAGCTGTCTTGTACCATTGCATTTTTCTCCCAAACGAAGGACACTAGAAAGAAAATTTTAAAGCCTCCTGTTAGGCCATCATCTACACGACATAGCCCTGAATTTTCCAATGCGCAGCTCTTTGCAAAAGAGAGATATTGGCAAGGAAAAGCTGTCTTGTACCATTGCATTTTTCTCCCAAACGAAGGACACTAGAAAGAAAATGTTAAAGCCTCCTGTTAGGCCATCATCTACACGACATAGCCCTGAATTTTCCAATGCGCAGCTCTTTGCAAAAGAGAGATATTGGCAAGGAAAAGCTGTCTTGTACCTTTGCATTTTTCTCCCAAACGAAGGTCACTAGAAAGAAAATTTTAAAGCCCCCTGTTAGGCCATCATCTACACGACATAGCCCTGAATTTTCCAATGCGCAGCTCTTTGCAAAAGAGAGATATTGGCAAGGAAAAGCTGTCTTGTACCATTGCATTTTTCTCCCAAACGAAGGACACTAGAAAGAAAATGTTAAAGCCTCCTGTTAGGCCATCATCTACACGACATAGCCCTGAATTTTCCAATGCGCAGCTCTTTGCAAAAGAGAGATATTGGCAAGGAAAAGCTGTCTTGTACCTTTGCATTTTTCTCCCAAACGAAGGTCACTAGAAAGAAAATTTTAAAGCCTCCTGTTAGGCCATCATCTACACGACATAGCCCTGAATTTTCCAATGCGCAGCTCTTTGCAAAAGAGAGATATTGGCAAGGAAAAGCTGTCTTGTACCTTTGCATTTTTCTCCCAAACGAAGGTCACTAGAAAGAAAATTTTATAGCCTCCTGTTAGGCCATCATCTACACGACATAGCCCTGAATTTTCCAATGCGTAGCTCTTTGCAAAAGAGAGATATTGGCAAGGAAAAGCTGTCTTGTACCTTTGCATTTTTCTCCCAAACGAAGGACACTAGAAAGAAAATTTTAAAGCCTCCTGTTAGGCCATCATCTACACGACATAGCCCTGAATTTTCCAATGCGCAGCTCTTTGCAAAAGAGAGATATTGGCAAGGAAAAGCTGTCTTGTACCATTGCATTTTTCTCCCAAACGAAGGACACTAGAAAGAACATTTTAAAGCCTGCTGTTAGGCCATCATCTACACGACATAGCCCTGAATTTTCCAATGCGCAGCTCTTTGCAAAAGAGAGATATTGGCAAGGAAAAGCTGTCTTGTACCTTTGCATTTTTCTCCCAAACGAAGGTCACTAGAAAGAAAATTTTAAAGCCTCCTGTTAGGCCATCATCTACACGACATAGCCCTGAATTTTCCAATGCGTAGCTCTTTGCAAAAGAGAGATATTTGCAAGGAAAAGCTGTCTTGTACCTTTGCATTTTTCTCCCAAACGAAGGACACTAGAAAGAAAATTTTAAAGCCTCCTGTTAGGCCATCATCTACACGACATAGCCCTGAATTTTCCAATGCGCAGCTCTTTGCAAAAGAGAGATATTGGCAAGGAAAAGCTGTCTTGTACCATTGCATTTTTCTCCCAAACGAAGGACACTAGAAAGAAAATTTTAAAGCCTCCTGTTAGGCCATCATCTACACGACATAGCCCTGAATTTTCCAATGCGCAGCTCTTTGCAAAAGAGAGATATTGGCAAGGAAAAGCTGTCTTGTACCTTTGCATTTTTCTCCCAAACGAAGGTCACTAGAAAGAAAATTTTAAAGCCTCCTGTTAGGCCATCATCTACACGACATAGCCCTGAATTTTCCAATGCGTAGCTCTTTGCAAAAGAGAGATATTGGCAAGGAAAAGCTGTCTTGTACCTTTGCATTTTTCTCCCAAACGAAGGACACTAGAAAGAAAATTTTAAAGCCTCCTGTTAGGCCATCATCTACACGACATAGCCCTGAATTTTCCAATGCGCAGCTCTTTGCAAAAGAGAGATATTGGCAAGGAAAAGCTGTCTTGCACCATTGCATTTTTCTCCCAAACGAAGGACACTAGAAAGAACATTTTAAAGCCTGCTGTTAGGCCATCATCTACACGACATAGCCCTGAATTTTCCAATGCGCAGCTCTTTGCAAAAGAGAGATATTGGCAAGGAAAAGCTGTCTTGTACCTTTGCATTTTTCTCCCAAACGAAGGTCACTAGAAAGAAAATTTTAAAGCCTCCTGTTAGGCCATCATCTACACGACATAGCCCTGAATTTTCCAATGCGTAGCTCTTTGCAAAAGAGAGATATTTGCAAGGAAAAGCTGTCTTGTACCTTTGCATTTTTCTCCCAAACGAAGGACACTAGAAAGAAAATTTTAAAGCCTCCTGTTAGGCCATCATCTACACGACATAGCCCTGAATTTTCCAATGCGCAGCTCTTTGCAAAAGAGAGATATTGGCAAGGAAAAGCTGTCTTGTACCTTTGCATTTTTCTCCCAAACGAAGGACACTAGAAAGAAAATTTTAAAGCCTCCTGTTAGGCCATCATCTACACGACATAGCCCTGAATTTTCCAATGCGCAGCTCTTTGCAAAAGAGAGATATTGGCAAGGAAAAGCTGTCTTGTACCATTGCATTTTTCTCCCAAACGAAGGACACTAGAAAGAAAAATTTAAAGCCTCCTGTTAGGCCATCATCTACACGACATAGCCCTGAATTTTCCAATGCGCAGCTCTTTGCAAAAGAGAGATATTGGCAAGGAAAAGCTGTCTTGTACCATTGCATTTTTCTCCCAAACGAAGGACACTAGAAAGAAAATGTTAAAGCCTCCTGTTAGGCCATCATCTACACGACATAGCCCTGAATTTTCCAATGCGCAGCTCTTTGCAAAAGAGAGATATTGGCAAGGAAAAGCTGTCTTGTACCTTTGCATTTTTCTCCCAAACGAAGGTCACTAGAAAGAAAATTTTAAAGCCCCCTGTTAGGCCATCATATACACGACATAGCCCTGAATTTTCCAATGCGCAGCTCTTTGCAAAAGAGAGATATTGGCAAGGAAAAGCTGTCTTGTACCATTGCATTTTTCTCCCAAACGAAGGACACTAGAAAGAAAATGTTAAAGCCTCCTGTTAGGCCATCATCTACACGACATAGCCCTGAATTTTCCAATGCGCAGCTCTTTGCAAAAGAGAGATATTGGCAAGGAAAAGCTGTCTTGTACCTTTGCATTTTTCTCCCAAACGAAGGTCACTAGAAAGAAAATTTTAAAGCCTCCTGTTAGGCCATCATCTACACGACATAGCCCTGAATTTTCCAATGCGCAGCTCTTTGCAAAAGAGAGATATTGGCAAGGAAAAGCTGTCTTGTACCATTGCATTTTTCTCCCAAACGAAGGACACTAGAAAGAAAATTTTAAAGCCTCCTGTTAGGCCATCATCTACACGACATAGCCCTGAATTTTCCAATGCGCAGCTCTTTGCAAAAGAGAGATATTGGCAAGGAAAAGCTGTCTTGTACCTTTGCATTTTTCTCCCAAACGAAGGTCACTAGAAAGAAAATTTTAAAGCCTCCTGTTAGGCCATCATCTACACGACATAGCCCTGAATTTTCCAATGCGTAGCTCTTTGCAAAAGAGAGATATTGGCAAGGAAAAGCTGTCTTGTACCTTTGCATTTTTCTCCCAAACGAAGGACACTAGAAAGAAAATTTTAAAGCCTCCTGTTAGGCCATCATCTACACGACATAGCCCTGAATTTTCCAATGCGCAGCTCTTTGCAAAAGAGAGATATTGGCAAGGAAAAGCTGTCTTGTACCATTGCATTTTTCTCCCAAACGAAGGACACTAGAAAGAACATTTTAAAGCCTGCTGTTAGGCCATCATCTACACGACATAGCCCTGAATTTTCCAATGCGCAGCTCTTTGCAAAAGAGAGATATTGGCAAGGAAAAGCTGTCTTGTACCTTTGCATTTTTCTCCCAAACGAAGGTCACTAGAAAGAAAATTTTAAAGCCTCCTGTTAGGCCATCATCTACACGACATAGCCCTGAATTTTCCAATGCGTAGCTCTTTGCAAAAGAGAGATATTTGCAAGGAAAAGCTGTCTTGTACCTTTGCATTTTTCTCCCAAACGAAGGACACTAGAAAGAAAATTTTAAAGCCTCCTGTTAGGCCATCATCTACACGACATAGCCCTGAATTTTCCAATGCGCAGCTCTTTGCAAAAGAGAGATATTGGCAAGGAAAAGCTGTCTTGTACCTTTGCATTTTTCTCCCAAACGAAGGACACTAGAAAGAAAATTTTAAAGCCTCCTGTTAGGCCATCATCTACACGACATAGCCCTGAATTTTCCAATGCGCAGCTCT